>NW_027475256.1:122500-124434 GCF_051020985.1 Nomia melanderi | reverse complement strand
GTTGGTGTCGACCGTGGGACTTAGAAAAATTTCGGGAAGTCCGATTCGCCTGCTGGAATTACCGCACGGGCAGGACACCTCGCTCCGACGAATCGGTTTTTTCCATTTTTTCCGAAAAATAAATTTTTGTAATTTTTTTTAATGTTAAAAACGTTAATAAACTTCATGTTTACGCATGGATTAAACATTGAAATAATTTTAAAACGCTTATTAAAAAAGTTGGTGTCGACCGTGGGACTTAGAAAAATTTCGGGAAGTCCGATTCGCCTGCTGGAATTACCGCACGGGCTGGACACCTCGCTCCGCCGAATCGGTTTTTTCCTTTTTTTCCGAAAAATAAATTTTTGTAATTTTTTTTAATGTTAAAAACGTTAATAAACTTCATGTTTACGCATGGATTAAACATTGAAATAATTTTAAAACGCTTATTAAAAAAGTTGGTGTCGACCGTGGGACTTAGAAAAATTTCGGGAAGTCCGATTCGCCTGCTGGAATTACCGCACGGGCAGGACACCTCGCTCCGACGAATCGGTTTTTTCCATTTTTTTTGAAAAATAAATTTTTGTAATTTTTTTTAATGTTAAAAACGTTAATAAACTTCATGTTTACGCATGGATTAAACATTGAAATAATTTTAAAACGCTTATTAAAAAAGTTTACTCTTGACCGTGGGGACTTAGAAAAATTCCGGCTTGCACGGATTCGACCACTCTGTTTTTCGGAGTTTCTGAGAAAAATAAATTTTTGTAATTTTTTTCATTATGATTTCTGAGTTCTCCCAGTAGTTTAATGTAAGGATTAAGCATTTAAAAATTTTTAAATCGAATATTAAAAAAGTTTACTCTTGCAATTTTTGGAAAAAAAAAATTCTAAAAAATTTTTCTTTCGGTGGAAACTAACGTTTAATATGTACAATAACGATTTATCGAATAAAAATCGTATGTTAATATATGTTCGAATCGACCATAGTTTCAGCGGCTAAGTACCAGCAGCCCGGCCGGTTGGTCTGTACGCGCGGCAGTTTACCACCATAAGCGCCCGTGCTGAGCGGCCGGCGCCGCGGTCGTCGCGGCCGCCCGTTTGGTTACTATAAGAGAGCACGTCGGTTCGAGCGGACCGGTCGGCGCAGCGGCGGGCGAGCGGCTATTCTACGATCTCGGTCGAGAAGCAGTCGTTCAGCTCCTCGAGGTCCATTCCTCGACTGTTCTGTACCGCGTTCCGTTGCGAATTTTTCTCTACACAGCATGACCACGGGTCGGTGTCTCAGACCGAATGGCCCTTATGTGGTAAGCCCAGAATGTTGGGTTGGATACAACGTATATTCGTTATACTTGTACGACTCTCACATCAACTCTCAGAAACCCAAAAGGGGTTTTCTATCCGAGCGAAAATATATTTTTCGTATACAAAAATTTAATGGCAAAGACCAAACGAAATACTACACACAAAAAGGGGCGACGAACAAAAATTGTTCGAATGAAATATAATATATACATATAAAATTGAGGTGTCCTAAGAGAGAAATACATAAACTAAGAGGTATATATTATAAGAAATATATATTATTTCTGGGCAAAGAAGAGAGAACGAAAAGAAGAGTATGATCTTTAACGCGAGGGCCTCGACATGGGTACGCCTAGCATGGTTCGCGCTTTCTCGATATGTCCAGCATGTTAACGTACGCGGTCTTCGGACTTCGTGCGTTATGTCCGTGCTTACACGATGGAGAGCGCTCGAGCATACGTGCTTACAAACCTGAAAGTCGATGTGACATCCGAGATTCTTTTTCTTCTAAAAAGATCTCGGAGAGATACACGGGAGAGTTTGAAATTTTTGGAGGTCCTCCTGATGTATATGCGCGGATATACCCATGTGGTAATTCGTGCGGAGTTGGTAATCTAATAGTGGAGCGAAATTTACCAACTCGAAAGAGA
>NW_027475256.1:112500-120000 GCF_051020985.1 Nomia melanderi | reverse complement strand
CGATTTCCGTGCGTCTTACATCTTTCGACGATGGGACGATCCACGCGAAGAGTTGTTTCGTGCTCGCGCGAGGTGCGATAGCGTCGATTCGCTTTTCTGTACGGGGAGAAATAGAACGATGAGTTGACTTATCGGGTCTTCGTTGGAATTACCGTCGCTGGCATTGTAAACTCCAGATGACCTTGTGATTCCTTCGTCGGGCACTGGTAAAGGGTGGCGATGATTCGTTCTATAATAGAAATACCCGTCGTAGCGATTCGGCCGAGACACCCGCCACGAAACACTCTCTCGTCGTGGAATCCCCGCGTCGGAGAGTAAAACGCGCGAAGGCTTACTATGAGAGAAGAAATAGTATATGCCGGTGGTTCGCGTGTGTAGGCTCTATACGAAATTGCGATTCAAGAGAGTAGGAAAAGACGCGATGAACCACGATTTCCGTGCGTCTTACGTCTCTCGACGATGGGACGATCCACGCGAAGAGTTGTTACGTGCTCGCGCGAGGTGCGATAGCGTCGATTCGCTTTTCTGTACGGGGAGAAATAGAACGATGAGCTGACTTATCGGGTCTTCGTTGGAATTACCGTCGCTGGCATTGTAAACTCCAGATGACCTTGTGATTCCTTCGTCGGGCACTGGTAAAGGGTGGCGATGATTCGTTCTATAATAGAAATACCCGTCGTAGCGTTTCGGCCTAGTCACCCGCCACGAAACACTCTCTCGTCGTGGAATCCCCGCGTCGGAGAGTAAAACGCCGAAGGCTTACTTATGAAACTTACGTCTCTCGACGATGGGACGATCCACGCGAAGAGTTGTTACGTGCACGCGTATGGTGCGATTGCGTCGATTCGCTTTTCTGTACGGGGAGCAATAGAACGTTGAGTTGACTTATCGGGTCTTCGTTGGAATTACCGTCGCTGGCATTGTAAACTCCAGATGACCTTGTGATTCCTTCGTCGGGCACTGGTAAAGGGTGGCGATGATGCGTTCTATAATAGAAATACCCGTCGTAGCGTTTCTTCCGAGTCAACCCGCTCACGAAACACTCTCTCGTCGTGGAATCCCCGCGTCGGAGAGTAAAACGCGAATTCATAGTATGGAAACTTACGTCTCTCGACGATGGGACGATCCACGCGAAGAGTTGTTACGTGCACGCGTATGGTGCGATTGCGTCGATTCGCTTTTCTGTACGGGGAGTAATAGAACGTTGAGTTGACTTATCGGGTCTTCGTTGGAATTACCGTCGCTGGCATTGTAAACTCCAGATGACCTTGTGATTCCTTCGTCGGGCACTGGTAAAGGGTGGCGATGATGCGTTCTATAATAGAAATACCCGTCGTAGCGTTTCTTCCGAGTCAACCCGCTCACGAAACTCTCTCTCGTCGTGGAATCCCCGCGTCGGAGAGTAAAACGCGAATTCATACTATGAAAACTTACGTCTCTCGACGATGGGACGATCCACGCGAAGAGTTGTTTACGTGCACGCGTATGGTGCGATTGCGTCGATTCGCTTTTCTGTACGGGGAGAAATAGAACGTTGAGTTGACTTATCGGGTCTTCGTTGGAATTACCGTCGCTGGCATTGTAAACTCCAGATGACCTTGTGATTCCTTCGTCGGGCACTGGTAAAGGGTGGCGATGATGCGTTCTATAATAGAAATACCCGTCGTAGCGTTTCTTCGGAGTCAACCCGCTCACGAAACTCTCTCTCGTCGTGGAATCCCCGCGTCGGAGAGTAAAACGCGAATTCATACTATGAAAACTTACGTCTCTCGACGATGGGACGATCCACGCGAAGAGTTGTTTACGTGTACGCGTATGGTGCGATTGCGTCGATTCGCTTTTCTGTACGGGGAGAAATAGAACGTTGAGTTGACTTATCGGGTCTTCGTTGGAATTACCGTCGCTGGCATTGTAAACTCCAGATGACCTTGTGATTCCTTCGTCGGGCACTGGTAAAGGGTGGCGATGATGCGTTCTATAATAGAAATACCCGTCGTAGCGTTTCTTCCGAGTCAACCCGCTCACGAAACTCTCTCTCTCGTCGTGGAATCCCCGCGTCGGAGAGTAAAACGCCGAAGGCTTACTATGAAACTTACGTCTCTCGACGATGGGACGATCCACGCGAAGAGTTGTTACGTGCACGCGTATGGTGCGATTGCGTCGATTCGCTTTTCTGTACGGGGAGTAATAGAACGTTGAGTTGACTTATCGGGTCTTCGTTGGAATTACCGTCGCTGGCATTGTAAACTCCAGATGACCTTGTGATTCCTTCGTCGGGCACTGGTAAAGGGTGGCGATGATGCGTTCTATAATAGAAATACCCGTCGTAGCGTTTCTTCCGAGTCAACCCGCTCACGAAACTCTCTCTCGTCGTGGAATCCCCGCGTCGGAGAGTAAAACGCGAATTCATACTATGAAAACTTACGTCTCTCGACGATGGGACGATCCACGCGAAGAGTTGTTTACGTGCACGCGTATGGTGCGATTGCGTCGATTCGCTTTTCTGTACGGGGAGAAATAGAACGTTGAGTTGACTTATCGGGTCTTCGTTGGAATTACCGTCGCTGGCATTGTAAACTCCAGATGACCTTGTGATTCCTTCGTCGGGCACTGGTAAAGGGTGGCGATGATGCGTTCTATAATAGAAATACCCGTCGTAGCGTTTCTTCCGAGTCAACCCGCTCACGAAACTCTCTCTCGTCGTGGAATCCCCGCGTCGGAGAGTAAAACGCGAATTCATACTATGAAAACTTACGTCTCTCGACGATGGGACGATCCACGCGAAGAGTTGTTTACGTGCACGCGTATGGTGCGATTGCGTCGATTCGCTTTTCTGTACGGGGAGAAATAGAACGTTGAGTTGACTTATCGGGTCTTCGTTGGAATTACCGTCGCTGGCATTGTAAACTCCAGATGACCTTGTGATTCCTTCGTCGGGCACTGGTAAAGGGTGGCGATGATGCGTTCTATAATAGAAATACCCGTCGTAGCGTTTCTTCCGAGTCAACCCGCTCACGAAACTCTCTCTCGTCGTGGAATCCCCGCGTCGGAGGGTAAAACGCGATATATAATAGTATATGCCAGTGGTTCGCGCGCGTCGTCTCTGAGATACGCGGTCGACAGAGTTCCGAAAACACGTGATGTGCCACGATTTCCGTGCGTCTTACATCTTTCGACGATGGGACGATCCACGCGAAGAGAACGTTCGTGCTTGCGTGAGGTGCAACAGCGTCGATTCGCTTTTCTGTACGGGGAGAAATAGAACGTTGAGTTGACTTATCGGGTCTTCGTTGGAATTACCGTCGCTGGCATTGTAAACTCCAGATGACCTTGTGATTCCTTCGTCGGGCACTGGTAAAGGGTGGCGATGATTCGTTCTATAATAGTAATACCCGTCGTAGCGTTTCGACCGATGTCACCCGCCACGAATGTCTCTCTCGACGTGGAAACCCCGCGCCGAAGAGTAAACGCGAAGGCTTACCATACGAAAGAAAACGGTATTATACGCCTGTGGTATGTGCGTCTCGGCTCTGTGATACGCGATCGGCAGAGTTACAAAAAAACGTTGATGGGCCACGATTTCCGTGCGTCTTACATCTTTCGACGATGGGACGATCCACGCGAAGAGTAGTTACGTGCTCGCGCGAGGTGCGATAGCGTCGATTCGCTTTTCTGTACGGGGAGAAATAGAACGATGAGTTGACTTATCGGGTCTTCGTTGGAATTACCGTCGCTGGCATTGTAAACTCCAGATGACCTTGTGATTCCTTCGTCGGGCACTGGTAAAGGGTGGCGATGATTCGTTCTATAATAGAAATACCCGTCGTAGCGATTCGGCCGAGACACCCGCCACGAAACTCTCTCTCGTCGTGGAATCCCCATGTCGGAGAGTAAAACGCGAAGGCTAACTATATAAGAAACATATAGTATTATTTATGCCTGTGGTTCTCCGTTTGTCCTACTCTCAGATACGCGACTCGGAGAGTTACGAATAATCGTGATGGACCACGATTTCTGTACGTCTTACATCTTTCGACGATGGGACGATCCACGCGAAGAGATCATTCCTGCTTGCGTGAGGTGCGATAGCGCCGATTCGCTTTTCTGTACGGGGAGAAATAGAACGATGAGTTGACTTATCGGGTCTTCGTTGGAATTACCGTCGCTGGCATTGTAAACTCCAGATGACCTTGTGATTCCTTCGTCGGGCACTGGTAAAGGGTGGCGATGATTCGTTCTATAATAGAAATACCCGTCGTAGCGATTCGGCCGTGTCACCCGCCACGAAAATCTCTCTCGTCGTGGAATCCCCGCGTCGTAGAGTAAACGCGAAGGCTTGCTATAGAAGACTATAGTTTATACGCCTGTGGTTCACCGGTTGCCTGCTCTCCGGGGTACGCGATCGCGCAGGAGTTACGGAAGAACTTGATGGGCCACGATCTCCAAGCGGCTATATCTTTCGACGATGGGACGATTCACGCGAAGAGAACGTTCGTGCATGCGTGAGGTGCGATAGCGTTGATTCGCTTGTCTGTACGGGGAGAAATAGAACGATGAGTTGACTTATCGGGTCTTCGTTGGAATTACCGTCGCTGGCATTGTAAACTCCAGATGACCTTGTGATTCCTTCGTCGGGCACTGGTAAAGGGTGGCGATGATTCGTTCTATAATAGAAATACCCGTCGTAGCGTTTCGACCGATGTCACCCGCCACGAAATTCTCTCTCGTCGTGGAATCCCCGCGTCGGAGAGTAACCGCCGAAGGCTTGCTATAGAAGACTATAGTTTATACGCCTGTGGTTCACCGGTTGCCGGCTCTCCGGGGCACGCGATCGCGCGAAGGTTACGGAGGGACGTGAAGCGCCCGAGCAATGAAACGTCCGCAGGAGGAAACGAGCAACCGCCGAACATTGTTTCGCGACGTTTCCATAATGTATTGTCGTTTCGCTCGCATCCCGCTTCTTTCCCCTAGTTTCCTCGACGCGTAGTTTCGCAGCCTTAGTGGACGAATCATTCTCGATTCGAGGAAAGATATGCAGTGGGGCGTGCAATGAGCCCGCCAGAGACCACGATCTCCAATGCGTCTTTACATCTTTCGACGATGGGATGATCCACGCGAAGAGAACGTTCGTGCTTGCGCGAGGTGCGTTAGCGTCGATTCGCTTTTCTGTACGGGGAGAAATAGAACGATGAGTTGACTTATCGGGTCTTCGTTGGAATTACCGTCGCTGGCATTGTAAACTCCAGATGACCTTGTGATTCCTTCGTCGGGCACTGGTAAAGGGTGGCGATGATTCGTTCTATAATAGAAATACCCGTCGTAGCGATTCGGCCGAGTCACCCGCCACGAAACTGTCTCTCTTTCGTCGTGGAAACCCCGCGTCGGAGAGTAAAACGCGCGAAGGCTGTGACTGTAACATATATATATACAGTATACAATGCCTGTGGTTTTTGCGCGTGTCGGCTCTTCGGTATACGCGATCGGCCAGAGTTACGGAGGGACGGTGAAGCGCACGAGAAATTGAAACGGCCGCACGATTGGAACCGAGCAACCGTCGAACATTGTTTCGCGACGTTTCCATAATGCGTTTTCGTTTCGCTCGCATACCGCTTCTTTTCCCCTAGTCTCTGAGACGCGTTTTCGAGCCGTTCTTCTACTATCGATTCTCGTAGAGAGAAGGGACCGGGTAGTCTGGAAGTGGAACCCGCATCTTGCGTGTACCGTACACGGAATTGAGAGGACCGGCCGTGAAGCTCGTTTTAAAGCCGTGCGTCTGACACCCAACTCTTGCGCGCCAATTTCGCGGCAAGAGATAATATGGGACGAATGACCGGCAAAGAGCCAGCTGTGAAGTCTGTTTTTTTAATCGAATCCGTGGACGTGTGTATGCCGTAGCGTCGCTCGTCGTGTTCGTTCATGGTCGTTCCGAGAGAAAGAACGAAAGCGGTAACGAAGGGACCGGCCGTGAAGCTCGTTTTAAAGCCGCGCGTCTGACACCCAACTCTTGCGCGCCAATTTCGCGGCAAGAGATAACATGGGACGAATGACCGGCAAAGAGCCAGCTGTGAAGTCTTTTTTCATTATTTGCTTTCAATCGATCGATCGGTACGATTCGTGCAACGTTTCGCGCGATGCGACGCGAAAACATGCGCGCAACAATAGATGCGTCTGATCGGAAGAACGCGAGGGTCGACTGCACGCGATGGATTCAGTATCGGGTAGGATACAAAATATATCCCCGTCGTTTCCACGCGTGCGAGTCTTCTGCGTCTTTCGCGGGTTTTTGAATGCACTATACGCCCGGAACGTCGAGAAATATATACATATTACTTGAACGTTTTTCGTCTCGAAAGGCTTCGGTGTCGTCTCCAAGGCGACGCCTGAATCTCCTTCGCGCGCTGGTCGGAGATTCAGGTATCAACTTTTATCTTCTCTTTGAAAGAAGAGAGATATTAGGTCGAACAAATGAGAATAAAATTATATATGTGAAATATAAAATTTATACGATTACCCTGAACGGTGGATCACTTGGCTCGTGGGTCGATGAAGAACGCAGCTAATTGCGCGTCAACGTGTGAACTGCAGGACACATGAACATCGACATTTCGAACGCACATTGCGGTCCACGGATACAATTCCTGGACCACGCCTGGCTGAGGGTCGTTTACGTACCATACACTGCTTGCGTAGCTCTGTCAAATCCCCGCCGTCGTTCACCTCTTCGGATCGAACGTTTTTTTACCGAAGGGCGCAAAGAACGTTTCTGAGTCGGGTTAAGAGAAGGATGCTACGTACGAGCGAACGATGGGTGTCTCGTCGGCGTTTGTCGCGGACACGCGAAAATTCTGTGAATTTCACGGACAGTGTACGTTCTAGTTGTTGCAAAACGATCGGAATCGTTTGTATGGACTCGCGTGAGTGTTCGCGGCGTCGTGCGTCGTTCAATTACGACCGCCCGCGGATACCGCTCCACTGCGATATGGATCTGAGCGACAACTTTTTCGGCTGTTCGTGAGATGAACGGTTTCGTGTGTTTAGAAAAATTTTTTTTCCCGCGCTCCCGACGTCACCTGAAATGATGCGTCAGAGGTGAAAGAAAATATTAAGAAGTCGAGAGAGAGAGAGACTACACACGTTTTATTCATATTTTGTATACCGTGCGTGAGACGGATGTGCACGACACGTCGTATGTCGGTATATTACCGACTGGCCCCAGGGAGATTGTTTTCTTCCTCTCTTACGAATGAGATGTACGTTTCGGAGGATCGTCGTTACCGAAACACACGGCAAAACGAGACTTCTCGCAGCAGAACCTTTATACACAATACACATCGACTCTTTTTACCCCGAGAGAGAGAGAAAAGGTGTATTTCTTTTTTTTATTTTTCGAATTCGACGCACGAACGCTTTGACGACTGGAGAAAAACACGGTGTGTGTTAAAATCGTGCGGGACGAGCATGCGTATTCGTAACGGGTCGAATAGTTCTTATTCCCCGTCG
>NW_027475256.1:102500-105000 GCF_051020985.1 Nomia melanderi | reverse complement strand
TCAGTGAAAAAAAAATTTTTGTCAATTTTCTCAACGTTAAAAACTGCGATAAACTGCGTTTTTATGCGTAGATTAAACATTGAAAAAATTTTGAAATATGCGATGAAAAAGTTTACTCTTGACCGTCGGGACTTAGAAAAATTTCGAGTACCCCGGATCGCCTGCTGGCATTACCGCACGGGCTGGACACCTCGCTCCGACGAATCGGTTTTTTCCATTTTTTTTGAAAAATAAATTTTTGTAATTTTTTTTAATGTCAAAAACGTTAATAAACGTCATGTTTACGCATGGATTAAACATTGAAATAATTTTAAAACACTTATTAAAAAAGTTGGTGTCGACCGTGGGACTTAGAAAAATTTCGGGAAGTCCGATTCGCCTGCTGGAATTACCGCACGGGCAGGACACCTCGCTCCGACGAATCGGTTTTTTCCATTTTTTTTGAAAAATAAATTTTTGTAATTTTTTTTAACGTTGAAAACGTTAATAAACATCATGTTTACGCATGGATTAAACATTGAAATAATTTTAAAACGCTTATTAAAAAAGTTGGTGTCGACCGTGGGACTTAGAAAAATTTCGGGAAGTCCGATTCGCCTGCTGGAATTACCGCACGGGCTGGACACCTCGCTCCGACGAATCGGTTTTTTCCATTTTTTTTGAAAAATAAATTTTTGTAATTTTTTTTAATGTCAAAAACGTTAATAAACGTCATGTTTACGCATGGATTAAACATTGAAATAATTTTAAAACACTTATTAAAAAAGTTGGTGTCGACCGTGGGACTTAGAAAAATTTCGGGAAGTCCGATTCGCCTGCTGGAATTACCGCACGGGCTGGACACCTCGCTCCGCCGAATCGGTATTTTCCATTTTTCTTGAAAAATAAATTTTTGTAATTTTTTTTAACGTTGAAAACGTTAATAAACATCATGTTTACGCATGGATTAAACATTGAAATAATTTTAAAACGCTTATTAAAAAAGTTGGTGTCGACCGTGGGACTTAGAAAAATTTCGGGAAGTCCGATTCGCCTGCTGGAATTACCGCACGGGCAGGACACCTCGCTCCGACGAATCGGTTTTTTCCATTTTTTCCGAAAAATAAATTTTTGTAATTTTTTTTAATGTTAAAAACGTTAATAAACTTCATGTTTACGCATGGATTAAACATTGAAATAATTTTAAAACACTTATTAAAAAAGTTGGTGTCGACCGTGGGACTTAGAAAAATTTCGGGAAGTCCGATTCGCCTGCTGGAATTACCGCACGGGCTGGACACCTCGCTCCGCCGAATCGGTTTTTTCCTTTTTTTCCGAAAAATAAATTTTTGTAATTTTTTTTAATGTTAAAAACGTTAATAAACTTCATGTTTACGCATGGATTAAACATTGAAATAATTTTAAAACGCTTATTAAAAAAGTTGGTGTCGACCGTGGGACTTAGAAAAATTTCGGGAAGTCCGATTCGCCTGCTGGAATTACCGCACGGGCAGGACACCTCGCTCCGACGAATCGGTTTTTTCCATTTTTTCCGAAAAATAAATTTTTGTAATTTTTTTTAATGTTAAAAACGTTAATAAACTTCATGTTTACGCATGGATTAAACATTGAAATAATTTTAAAACACTTATTAAAAAAGTTGGTGTCGACCGTGGGACTTAGAAAAATTTCGGGAAGTCCGATTCGCCTGCTGGAATTACCGCACGGGCTGGACACCTCGCTCCGCCGAATCGGTTTTTTCCTTTTTTTCCGAAAAATAAATTTTTGTAATTTTTTTTAATGTTAAAAACGTTAATAAACTTCATGTTTACGCATGGATTAAACATTGAAATAATTTTAAAACGCTTATTAAAAAAGTTGGTGTCGACCGTGGGACTTAGAAAAATTTCGGGAAGTCCGATTCGCCTGCTGGAATTACCGCACGGGCAGGACACCTCGCTCCGACGAATCGGTTTTTTCCATTTTTTCCGAAAAATAAATTTTTGTAATTTTTTTTAATGTTAAAAACGTTAATAAACTTCATGTTTACGCATGGATTAAACATTGAAATAATTTTAAAACGCTTATTAAAAAAGTTGGTGTCGACCGTGGGACTTAGAAAAATTTCGGGAAGTCCGATTCGCCTGCTGGAATTACCGCACGGGCTGGACACCTCGCTCCGCCGAATCGGTTTTTTCCTTTTTTTCCGAAAAATAAATTTTTGTAATTTTTTTTAATGTTAAAAACGTTAATAAACTTCATGTTTACGCATGGATTAAACATTGAAATAATTTTAAAACGCTTATTAAAAAAGTTGGTGTCGACCGTGGGACTTAGAAAAATTTCGGGAAGTCCGATTCGCCTGCTGGAATTACCGCACGGGCAGGACACCTCGCTCCGACGAATCGGTTTTTTCCATTTTTTTTGAAAAATAAATTTTTGTAATTTTTTTTAATGTTAAAAACGTTAATAAACTTCATGTTTACGCATGGATTAAACATTGAAATAATTTTAAAACGCT
>NW_027475256.1:90000-97500 GCF_051020985.1 Nomia melanderi | reverse complement strand
TGACTTATCGGGTCTTCGTTGGAATTACCGTCGCTGGCATTGTAAACTCCAGATGACCTTGTGATTCCTTCGTCGGGCACTGGTAAAGGGTGGCGATGATGCGTTCTATAATAGAAATACCCGTCGTAGCGTTTCTTCCGAGTCAACCCGCTCACGAAACTCTCTCTCGTCGTGGAATCCCCGCGTCGGAGAGTAAAACGCGAATTCATACTATGAAAACTTACGTCTCTCGACGATGGGACGATCCACGCGAAGAGTTGTTTACGTGCACGCGTATGGTGCGATTGCGTCGATTCGCTTTTCTGTACGGGGAGAAATAGAACGTTGAGTTGACTTATCGGGTCTTCGTTGGAATTACCGTCGCTGGCATTGTAAACTCCAGATGACCTTGTGATTCCTTCGTCGGGCACTGGTAAAGGGTGGCGATGATGCGTTCTATAATAGAAATACCCGTCGTAGCGTTTCTTCGGAGTCAACCCGCTCACGAAACTCTCTCTCGTCGTGGAATCCCCGCGTCGGAGAGTAAAACGCGAATTCATACTATGAAAACTTACGTCTCTCGACGATGGGACGATCCACGCGAAGAGTTGTTTACGTGTACGCGTATGGTGCGATTGCGTCGATTCGCTTTTCTGTACGGGGAGAAATAGAACGTTGAGTTGACTTATCGGGTCTTCGTTGGAATTACCGTCGCTGGCATTGTAAACTCCAGATGACCTTGTGATTCCTTCGTCGGGCACTGGTAAAGGGTGGCGATGATGCGTTCTATAATAGAAATACCCGTCGTAGCGTTTCTTCCGAGTCAACCCGCTCACGAAACTCTCTCTCTCGTCGTGGAATCCCCGCGTCGGAGAGTAAAACGCCGAAGGCTTACTATGAAACTTACGTCTCTCGACGATGGGACGATCCACGCGAAGAGTTGTTACGTGCACGCGTATGGTGCGATTGCGTCGATTCGCTTTTCTGTACGGGGAGTAATAGAACGTTGAGTTGACTTATCGGGTCTTCGTTGGAATTACCGTCGCTGGCATTGTAAACTCCAGATGACCTTGTGATTCCTTCGTCGGGCACTGGTAAAGGGTGGCGATGATGCGTTCTATAATAGAAATACCCGTCGTAGCGTTTCTTCCGAGTCAACCCGCTCACGAAACTCTCTCTCGTCGTGGAATCCCCGCGTCGGAGAGTAAAACGCGAATTCATACTATGAAAACTTACGTCTCTCGACGATGGGACGATCCACGCGAAGAGTTGTTTACGTGCACGCGTATGGTGCGATTGCGTCGATTCGCTTTTCTGTACGGGGAGAAATAGAACGTTGAGTTGACTTATCGGGTCTTCGTTGGAATTACCGTCGCTGGCATTGTAAACTCCAGATGACCTTGTGATTCCTTCGTCGGGCACTGGTAAAGGGTGGCGATGATGCGTTCTATAATAGAAATACCCGTCGTAGCGTTTCTTCCGAGTCAACCCGCTCACGAAACTCTCTCTCGTCGTGGAATCCCCGCGTCGGAGAGTAAAACGCGAATTCATACTATGAAAACTTACGTCTCTCGACGATGGGACGATCCACGCGAAGAGTTGTTTACGTGCACGCGTATGGTGCGATTGCGTCGATTCGCTTTTCTGTACGGGGAGAAATAGAACGTTGAGTTGACTTATCGGGTCTTCGTTGGAATTACCGTCGCTGGCATTGTAAACTCCAGATGACCTTGTGATTCCTTCGTCGGGCACTGGTAAAGGGTGGCGATGATGCGTTCTATAATAGAAATACCCGTCGTAGCGTTTCTTCCGAGTCAACCCGCTCACGAAACTCTCTCTCGTCGTGGAATCCCCGCGTCGGAGGGTAAAACGCGATATATAATAGTATATGCCAGTGGTTCGCGCGCGTCGTCTCTGAGATACGCGGTCGACAGAGTTCCGAAAACACGTGATGTGCCACGATTTCCGTGCGTCTTACATCTTTCGACGATGGGACGATCCACGCGAAGAGAACGTTCGTGCTTGCGTGAGGTGCAACAGCGTCGATTCGCTTTTCTGTACGGGGAGAAATAGAACGTTGAGTTGACTTATCGGGTCTTCGTTGGAATTACCGTCGCTGGCATTGTAAACTCCAGATGACCTTGTGATTCCTTCGTCGGGCACTGGTAAAGGGTGGCGATGATTCGTTCTATAATAGTAATACCCGTCGTAGCGTTTCGACCGATGTCACCCGCCACGAATGTCTCTCTCGACGTGGAAACCCCGCGCCGAAGAGTAAACGCGAAGGCTTACCATACGAAAGAAAACGGTATTATACGCCTGTGGTATGTGCGTCTCGGCTCTGTGATACGCGATCGGCAGAGTTACAAAAAAACGTTGATGGGCCACGATTTCCGTGCGTCTTACATCTTTCGACGATGGGACGATCCACGCGAAGAGTAGTTACGTGCTCGCGCGAGGTGCGATAGCGTCGATTCGCTTTTCTGTACGGGGAGAAATAGAACGATGAGTTGACTTATCGGGTCTTCGTTGGAATTACCGTCGCTGGCATTGTAAACTCCAGATGACCTTGTGATTCCTTCGTCGGGCACTGGTAAAGGGTGGCGATGATTCGTTCTATAATAGAAATACCCGTCGTAGCGATTCGGCCGAGACACCCGCCACGAAACTCTCTCTCGTCGTGGAATCCCCATGTCGGAGAGTAAAACGCGAAGGCTAACTATATAAGAAACATATAGTATTATTTATGCCTGTGGTTCTCCGTTTGTCCTACTCTCAGATACGCGACTCGGAGAGTTACGAATAATCGTGATGGACCACGATTTCTGTACGTCTTACATCTTTCGACGATGGGACGATCCACGCGAAGAGATCATTCCTGCTTGCGTGAGGTGCGATAGCGCCGATTCGCTTTTCTGTACGGGGAGAAATAGAACGATGAGTTGACTTATCGGGTCTTCGTTGGAATTACCGTCGCTGGCATTGTAAACTCCAGATGACCTTGTGATTCCTTCGTCGGGCACTGGTAAAGGGTGGCGATGATTCGTTCTATAATAGAAATACCCGTCGTAGCGATTCGGCCGTGTCACCCGCCACGAAAATCTCTCTCGTCGTGGAATCCCCGCGTCGTAGAGTAAACGCGAAGGCTTGCTATAGAAGACTATAGTTTATACGCCTGTGGTTCACCGGTTGCCTGCTCTCCGGGGTACGCGATCGCGCAGGAGTTACGGAAGAACTTGATGGGCCACGATCTCCAAGCGGCTATATCTTTCGACGATGGGACGATTCACGCGAAGAGAACGTTCGTGCATGCGTGAGGTGCGATAGCGTTGATTCGCTTGTCTGTACGGGGAGAAATAGAACGATGAGTTGACTTATCGGGTCTTCGTTGGAATTACCGTCGCTGGCATTGTAAACTCCAGATGACCTTGTGATTCCTTCGTCGGGCACTGGTAAAGGGTGGCGATGATTCGTTCTATAATAGAAATACCCGTCGTAGCGTTTCGACCGATGTCACCCGCCACGAAATTCTCTCTCGTCGTGGAATCCCCGCGTCGGAGAGTAACCGCCGAAGGCTTGCTATAGAAGACTATAGTTTATACGCCTGTGGTTCACCGGTTGCCGGCTCTCCGGGGCACGCGATCGCGCGAAGGTTACGGAGGGACGTGAAGCGCCCGAGCAATGAAACGTCCGCAGGAGGAAACGAGCAACCGCCGAACATTGTTTCGCGACGTTTCCATAATGTATTGTCGTTTCGCTCGCATCCCGCTTCTTTCCCCTAGTTTCCTCGACGCGTAGTTTCGCAGCCTTAGTGGACGAATCATTCTCGATTCGAGGAAAGATATGCAGTGGGGCGTGCAATGAGCCCGCCAGAGACCACGATCTCCAATGCGTCTTTACATCTTTCGACGATGGGATGATCCACGCGAAGAGAACGTTCGTGCTTGCGCGAGGTGCGTTAGCGTCGATTCGCTTTTCTGTACGGGGAGAAATAGAACGATGAGTTGACTTATCGGGTCTTCGTTGGAATTACCGTCGCTGGCATTGTAAACTCCAGATGACCTTGTGATTCCTTCGTCGGGCACTGGTAAAGGGTGGCGATGATTCGTTCTATAATAGAAATACCCGTCGTAGCGATTCGGCCGAGTCACCCGCCACGAAACTGTCTCTCTTTCGTCGTGGAAACCCCGCGTCGGAGAGTAAAACGCGCGAAGGCTGTGACTGTAACATATATATATACAGTATACAATGCCTGTGGTTTTTGCGCGTGTCGGCTCTTCGGTATACGCGATCGGCCAGAGTTACGGAGGGACGGTGAAGCGCACGAGAAATTGAAACGGCCGCACGATTGGAACCGAGCAACCGTCGAACATTGTTTCGCGACGTTTCCATAATGCGTTTTCGTTTCGCTCGCATACCGCTTCTTTTCCCCTAGTCTCTGAGACGCGTTTTCGAGCCGTTCTTCCTATCGATTCTCGTAGAGAGAAGGGACCGGGTAGTCTGGAAGTGGAACCCGCATCTTGCGTGTACCGTACACGGAATTGAGAGGACCGGCCGTGAAGCTCGTTTTAAAGCCGTGCGTCTGACACCCAACTCTTGCGCGCCAATTTCGCGGCAAGAGATAATATGGGACGAATGACCGGCAAAGAGCCAGCTGTGAAGTCTGTTTTTTTAATCGAATCCGTGGACGTGTGTATGCCGTAGCGTCGCTCGTCGTGTTCGTTCATGGTCGTTCCGAGAGAAAGAACGAAAGCGGTAACGAAGGGACCGGCCGTGAAGCTCGTTTTAAAGCCGCGCGTCTGACACCCAACTCTTGCGCGCCAATTTCGCGGCAAGAGATAACATGGGACGAATGACCGGCAAAGAGCCAGCTGTGAAGTCTTTTTTCATTATTTGCTTTCAATCGATCGATCGGTACGATTCGTGCAACGTTTCGCGCGATGCGACGCGAAAACATGCGCGCAACAATAGATGCGTCTGATCGGAAGAACGCGAGGGTCGACTGCACGCGATGGATTCAGTATCGGGTAGGATACAAAATATATCCCCGTCGTTTCCACGCGTGCGAGTCTTCTGCGTCTTTCGCGGGTTTTTGAATGCACTATACGCCCGGAACGTCGAGAAATATATACATATTACTTGAACGTTTTTCGTCTCGAAAGGCTTCGGTGTCGTCTCCAAGGCGACGCCTGAATCTCCTTCGCGCGCTGGTCGGAGATTCAGGTATCAACTTTTATCTTCTCTTTGAAAGAAGAGAGATATTAGGTCGAACAAATGAGAATAAAATTATATATGTGAAATATAAAATTTATACGATTACCCTGAACGGTGGATCACTTGGCTCGTGGGTCGATGAAGAACGCAGCTAATTGCGCGTCAACGTGTGAACTGCAGGACACATGAACATCGACATTTCGAACGCACATTGCGGTCCACGGATACAATTCCTGGACCACGCCTGGCTGAGGGTCGTTTACGTACCATACACTGCTTGCGTAGCTCTGTCAAATCCCCGCCGTCGTTCACCTCTTCGGATCGAACGTTTTTTTACCGAAGGGCGCAAAGAACGTTTCTGAGTCGGGTTAAGAGAAGGATGCTACGTACGAGCGAACGATGGGTGTCTCGTCGGCGTTTGTCGCGGACACGCGAAAATTCTGTGAATTTCACGGACAGTGTACGTTCTAGTTGTTGCAAAACGATCGGAATCGTTTGTATGGACTCGCGTGAGTGTTCGCGGCGTCGTGCGTCGTTCAATTACGACCGCCCGCGGATACCGCTCCACTGCGATATGGATCTGAGCGACAACTTTTTCGGCTGTTCGTGAGATGAACGGTTTCGTGTGTTTAGAAAAATTTTTTTTCCCGCGCTCCCGACGTCACCTGAAATGATGCGTCAGAGGTGAAAGAAAATATTAAGAAGTCGAGAGAGAGAGAGACTACACACGTTTTATTCATATTTTGTATACCGTGCGTGAGACGGATGTGCACGACACGTCGTATGTCGGTATATTACCGACTGGCCCCAGGGAGATTGTTTTCTTCCTCTCTTACGAATGAGATGTACGTTTCGGAGGATCGTCGTTACCGAAACACACGGCAAAACGAGACTTCTCGCAGCAGAACCTTTATACACAATACACATCGACTCTTTTTACCCCGAGAGAGAGAGAAAAGGTGTATTTCTTTTTTTTATTTTTCGAATTCGACGCACGAACGCTTTGACGACTGGAGAAAAACACGGTGTGTGTTAAAATCGTGCGGGACGAGCATGCGTATTCGTAACGGGTCGAATAGTTCTTATTCCCCGTCGTCGCGTGTCCTCGCTGGACCACCACCGTGCGCTTCCGCCACGTTCAGTTGAATTTCGAAATATATATATATAAAAAGAATCACCATATACTCTCTTTCGGGAGGTGTATTTTTATCGGTTTCTGCTATAGAGAAGAGACGGAGATCGTGTTGTGAGGTGTAACGTTTCTGTATCCCCGTTTCGGAGGATCGTCGTTATCGGCGGAACACACGTCAAAACGAGACTTCTCGCAGAACCTTTATACACAATACACATCGACTCTTTTACCCCGAGAGAGAGAAAAGGTGTTTTTCTTTTTTTTTTATTTTTCGAATTCGACGCACGAACGCTTTGACGACTGGAGAAAAACACGGTGTGTGTTAAAATCGTGCGGGACGAGCATGCGTATTCGTAACGGGTCGAATAGTTCTTATTCCCCGTCGTCGCGTGTCCTCGCTGGACCACCACCGTGCGCTTCCGCCACGTTCAGTTGTATTTCGAAATATATATATATATATAAAAAGAATCACCATATACTCTCTTTCGGGAGGTGTATTTTTATCGGTTTCTGCTATAGAGAAGAGACGGACGATCGTGTGTGACACCACGTGGTAACGTTTCCGTATCCCCGTAAAATACGTTTATCTTTTCTCGTAGAAAAGAGAGAGGAAGAGGCAGGAGCTCCTCTTTGGCGAGGCTTTCGAACGTCGCGTCCCGTCCGCCGGAATATAATGATATAAATATATAACCGCCGCCGACTTTGTGCGAAAGCGTTGAAACGAACGCGTCGGTCGCCCCATGGTGTGTGTTTGTCGTGTCTTCTTTTCCTCTTCTGCACTTCTCTTCACTGTCGATCGCGAGACCGCGCGAGATCCGCTTCGGTCGTCCAGTCCCCGAAAATTCTTCTCGGACGGGCGTTAAAGTTAACCGGAGCGCGAGATCGTCTAGCGAGAGTCTTTTTCGCGATCGAGTAAAATGTGATAGAAGAAGGAGAAGAGTGTAAAAAGAGAATATAGACACGCGACGCAGCAGAGACCACTGGTGAGGCGCATAAGACGCGTTCGCGAACGATTTTTCGCGACGATACGGAGTCGCGCGTGTCGCGGTATATTTATCATTTATATACGTTATAATATGAATATTGTTGTGTTCGAACGCACTCTCCTCTAGACTTTGTTTTTTTTGCCTTTGAGCGATTTTTATGAAATTCGATTGAATTTTCATACAATTCAC
>NW_027475256.1:67500-82500 GCF_051020985.1 Nomia melanderi | reverse complement strand
TTTTCGCTCAGTTGAAAAGCAATACGCCGCTGGAACTTTGAAAAATAACGAGATAAAAAAAAATTTTGTACATTTTTTCATCGTTATTCGTACACGACTTAAGCGTTGGAAAATTTTTAAACCGAATTTTGAAAAATTTTATTCCTGACCGTTGGGACTTGGAAAAATTTCGAGTCAGCCGGTTTGGCCGGTTCGACTTACCGCGAGACGGAGAAAAGTAGATTCGGTCGATCTGTTTTTCGCAGTTTTTGTGAAAAAAAAATTTTGGTCAATTTTTTCAACGTTAAAAACGTGTTCGGGCTGCCTTTTTATCCATGGATTAAGCGCCGAAAAATTTTTAAAACGCATAATAAAAAAGTTTATTCTTGACCGCAGGGACTTAGAAAAATTTCGGGTCGCCGCGTTCGACCTGCTGGCATTACCGCGCGGCCTGGACAGCCCGCTTCGACCGATACATTTTTTTCATTTTCAGAGAAAAAAAAATTTTTGTCAATTTTTTCAACCTTAAAAACGTTAATAAACTGCACTCTTATGCACGGATTAAGCATTGAAAAATTTTTAAAACATGTAATAAAAAAGTTTATTCTTGACCGTTCGGACTTAGAAAAATTTCGAGTACCTCGGATCGCCGGCTGGAATTACCGCACGGCCTGGACAGCCCGCATCGACCGATACATTTTTTCCATTTTCAGTGAAAAAAAAATTTTTGTCAATTTTCTCAACGTTAAAAACGTTAATAAACTGCGTTTTTATGCGTGGATTAAACATTGAAAAAATTTTGAAATATGTGATGAAAAAGTTTACTCTTGACCGTTCGGACTTAGAAAAATTTCGAGTACCTCGGATCGCCGGCTGGAATTACCGCACGGCCTGGACAGCCCGCATCGACCGATACATTTTTTCCATTTTCAGTGAAAAAAAAATTTTTGTCAATTTTCTTAACGTTAAAAACGTTAATAAACTGCGTTTTTATGCGTGGATTAAACATTAAAAAAATTTTGAAATATGTGATGAAAAAGTTTACTCTTGACCGTCGGGACTTAGAAAAATTTCGAGTACCCCGGATCGCCTGCTGGAATTACCGCACGGCCTGGATAGCCCGCATCGACCGATACATTTTTTCCATTTTCAGTGAAAAAAAAATTTTTGTCAATTTTCTCAACGTTAAAAACGTTAATAAACTGCGTTTTTATGCGTGGATTAAACATTAAAAAAATTTTGAAATATGTGATGAAAAAGTTTACTCTTGACCGTTCGGACTTAGAAAAATTTCGAGTACCTCGGATCGCCGGCTGGAATTACCGCACGGCATGGACAGCCCGCATCGACCGATACATTTTTTCCATTTTCAGTGAAAAAAAAATTTTTGTCAATTTTCTCAACGTTAAAAACGTTAATAAACTGCGTTTTTATGCGTGGATTAAACATTAAAAAAATTTTGAAATATGTGATGAAAAAGTTTACTCTTGACCGTCGGGACTTAGAAAAATTTCGAGTACCCCGGATCGCCTGCTGGAATTACCGCACGGCCTGGATAGCCCGCATCGACCGATACATTTTTTCCATTTTCAGTGAAAAAAAAATTTTTGTCAATTTTCTCAACGTTAAAAACGTTAATAAACTGCGTTTTTATGCGTGGATTAAACATTAAAAAAATTTTGAAATATGTGATGAAAAAGTTTACTCTTGACCGTCGGGACTTAGAAAAATTTCGAGTACCCCGGATCGCCTGCTGGCATTACCGCACGGCCTGGACAGCTCGCTCCGACGAATCGGTTTTTTCCATTTTTTCCGAAAAATAAATTTTTGTAATTTTTTTTAATGTCAAAAACGTTAATAAACGTCATGTTTACGCATGGATTAAACATTGAAATAATTTTAAAACGCTTATTAAAAAAGTTGTTGTCGACCGTGGGACTTAGAAAAATTTCGGGAAGTCCGATTCGCCTGCTGGAATTACCGCACGGGCTGGACACCTCGCTCCGACGAATCGGTTTTTTCCATTTTTTTTGAAAAATAAATTTTTGTAATTTTTTTTAATGTTAAAAACGTTAATAAACGTCATGTTTACGCATGGATTAAACATTGAAATAATTTTAAAACGCTTATTAAAAAAGTTGGTGTCGACCGTGGGACTTAGAAAAATTTCGGGAAGTCCGATTCGCCTGCTGGAATTACCGCACGGGCTGGACACCTCGCTCCGACGAATCGGTTTTTTCCATTTTTTCCGAAAAATAAATTTTTGTAATTTTTTTTAATGTTAAAAACGTTAATAAACGTCATGTTTACGCATGGATTAAACATTGAAATAATTTTAAAACGCTTATTAAAAAAGTTGGTGTCGACCGTGGGACTTAGAAAAATTTCGGGAAGTCCGATTCGCCTGCTGGAATTACCGCACGGGCTGGACACCTCGCTCCGACGAATCGGTTTTTTCCATTTTTTTTGAAAAATAAATTTTTGTAATTTTTTTTAATGTTAAAAACGTTAATAAACGTCATGTTTACGCATGGATTAAACATTGAAATAATTTTAAAACGCTTATTAAAAAAGTTGGTGTCGACCGTGGGACTTAGAAAAATTTCGGGAAGTCCGATTCGCCTGCTGGAATTACCGCACGGGCTGGACACCTCGCTCCGACGAATCGGTTTTTTCCATTTTTTCCGAAAAATAAATTTTTGTAATTTTTTTTAATGTCAAAAACGTTAATAAACGTCATGTTTACGCATGGATTAAACATTGAAATAATTTTAAAACGCTTATTAAAAAAGTTGTTGTCGACCGTGGGACTTAGAAAAATTTCGGGAAGTCCGATTCGCCTGCTGGAATTACCGCACGGGCTGGACACCTCGCTCCGACGAATCGGTTTTTTCCATTTTTTTTGAAAAATAAATTTTTGTAATTTTTTTTAATGTTAAAAACGTTAATAAACGTCATGTTTACGCATGGATTAAACATTGAAATAATTTTAAAACGCTTATTAAAAAAGTTGGTGTCGACCGTGGGACTTAGAAAAATTTCGGGAAGTCCGATTCGCCTGCTGGAATTACCGCACGGGCTGGACACCTCGCTCCGACGAATCGGTTTTTTCCATTTTTTCCGAAAAATAAATTTTTGTAATTTTTTTTAATGTTAAAAACGTTAATAAACGTCATGTTTACGCATGGATTAAACATTGAAATAATTTTAAAACGCTTATTAAAAAAGTTGGTGTCGACCGTGGGACTTAGAAAAATTTCGGGAAGTCCGATTCGCCTGCTGGAATTACCGCACGGGCTGGACACCTCGCTCCGACGAATCGGTTTTTTCCATTTTTTCCGAAAAATAAATTTTTGTAATTTTTTTTAATGTTAAAAACGTTAATAAACGTCATGTTTACGCATGGATTAAACATTGAAATAATTTTAAAACGCTTATTAAAAAAGTTGGTGTCGACCGTGGGACTTAGAAAAATTTCGGGTCGCCGCGTTCGACCTGCTGGCATTACCGCGCGGCCTGGACAGCCCGCTTCGACCGATACATTTTTTTCATTTTCAGAGAAAAAAAAATTTTTGTCAATTTTTTCAACCTTAAAAACGTTAATAAACTGCACTCTTATGCACGGATTAAGCATTGAAAAATTTTTAAAACATGTAATAAAAAAGTTTATTCTTGACCGTTCGGACTTAGAAAAATTTCGAGTACCTCGGATCGCCGGCTGGAATTACCGCACGGCCTGGACAGCCCGCATCGACCGATACATTTTTTCCATTTTCAGTGAAAAAAAAATTTTTGTCAATTTTCTCAACGTTAAAAACGTTAATAAACTGCGTTTTTATGCGTGGATTAAACATTGAAAAAATTTTGAAATATGTGATGAAAAAGTTTACTCTTGACCGTTCGGACTTAGAAAAATTTCGAGTACCTCGGATCGCCGGCTGGAATTACCGCACGGCCTGGACAGCCCGCATCGACCGATACATTTTTTCCATTTTCAGTGAAAAAAAAATTTTTGTCAATTTTCTTAACGTTAAAAACGTTAATAAACTGCGTTTTTATGCGTGGATTAAACATTAAAAAAATTTTGAAATATGTGATGAAAAAGTTTACTCTTGACCGTCGGGACTTAGAAAAATTTCGAGTACCCCGGATCGCCTGCTGGAATTACCGCACGGCCTGGATAGCCCGCATCGACCGATACATTTTTTCCATTTTCAGTGAAAAAAAAATTTTTGTCAATTTTCTCAACGTTAAAAACGTTAATAAACTGCGTTTTTATGCGTGGATTAAACATTAAAAAAATTTTGAAATATGTGATGAAAAAGTTTACTCTTGACCGTTCGGACTTAGAAAAATTTCGAGTACCTCGGATCGCCGGCTGGAATTACCGCACGGCATGGACAGCCCGCATCGACCGATACATTTTTTCCATTTTCAGTGAAAAAAAAATTTTTGTCAATTTTCTCAACGTTAAAAACGTTAATAAACTGCGTTTTTATGCGTGGATTAAACATTAAAAAAATTTTGAAATATGTGATGAAAAAGTTTACTCTTGACCGTCGGGACTTAGAAAAATTTCGAGTACCCCGGATCGCCTGCTGGAATTACCGCACGGCCTGGATAGCCCGCATCGACCGATACATTTTTTCCATTTTCAGTGAAAAAAAAATTTTTGTCAATTTTCTCAACGTTAAAAACGTTAATAAACTGCGTTTTTATGCGTGGATTAAACATTAAAAAAATTTTGAAATATGTGATGAAAAAGTTTACTCTTGACCGTCGGGACTTAGAAAAATTTCGAGTACCCCGGATCGCCTGCTGGCATTACCGCACGGCCTGGACAGCTCGCTCCGACGAATCGGTTTTTTCCATTTTTTCCGAAAAATAAATTTTTGTAATTTTTTTTAATGTCAAAAACGTTAATAAACGTCATGTTTACGCATGGATTAAACATTGAAATAATTTTAAAACGCTTATTAAAAAAGTTGTTGTCGACCGTGGGACTTAGAAAAATTTCGGGAAGTCCGATTCGCCTGCTGGAATTACCGCACGGGCTGGACACCTCGCTCCGACGAATCGGTTTTTTCCATTTTTTTTGAAAAATAAATTTTTGTAATTTTTTTTAATGTTAAAAACGTTAATAAACGTCATGTTTACGCATGGATTAAACATTGAAATAATTTTAAAACGCTTATTAAAAAAGTTGGTGTCGACCGTGGGACTTAGAAAAATTTCGGGAAGTCCGATTCGCCTGCTGGAATTACCGCACGGGCTGGACACCTCGCTCCGACGAATCGGTTTTTTCCATTTTTTCCGAAAAATAAATTTTTGTAATTTTTTTTAATGTTAAAAACGTTAATAAACGTCATGTTTACGCATGGATTAAACATTGAAATAATTTTAAAACGCTTATTAAAAAAGTTGGTGTCGACCGTGGGACTTAGAAAAATTTCGGGAAGTCCGATTCGCCTGCTGGAATTACCGCACGGGCTGGACACCTCGCTCCGACGAATCGGTTTTTTCCATTTTTTTTGAAAAATAAATTTTTGTAATTTTTTTTAATGTTAAAAACGTTAATAAACGTCATGTTTACGCATGGATTAAACATTGAAATAATTTTAAAACGCTTATTAAAAAAGTTGGTGTCGACCGTGGGACTTAGAAAAATTTCGGGAAGTCCGATTCGCCTGCTGGAATTACCGCACGGGCTGGACACCTCGCTCCGACGAATCGGTTTTTTCCATTTTTTCCGAAAAATAAATTTTTGTAATTTTTTTTAATGTCAAAAACGTTAATAAACGTCATGTTTACGCATGGATTAAACATTGAAATAATTTTAAAACGCTTATTAAAAAAGTTGTTGTCGACCGTGGGACTTAGAAAAATTTCGGGAAGTCCGATTCGCCTGCTGGAATTACCGCACGGGCTGGACACCTCGCTCCGACGAATCGGTTTTTTCCATTTTTTTTGAAAAATAAATTTTTGTAATTTTTTTTAATGTTAAAAACGTTAATAAACGTCATGTTTACGCATGGATTAAACATTGAAATAATTTTAAAACGCTTATTAAAAAAGTTGGTGTCGACCGTGGGACTTAGAAAAATTTCGGGAAGTCCGATTCGCCTGCTGGAATTACCGCACGGGCTGGACACCTCGCTCCGACGAATCGGTTTTTTCCATTTTTTCCGAAAAATAAATTTTTGTAATTTTTTTTAATGTTAAAAACGTTAATAAACGTCATGTTTACGCATGGATTAAACATTGAAATAATTTTAAAACGCTTATTAAAAAAGTTGGTGTCGACCGTGGGACTTAGAAAAATTTCGGGAAGTCCGATTCGCCTGCTGGAATTACCGCACGGGCTGGACACCTCGCTCCGACGAATCGGTTTTTTCCATTTTTTTTGAAAAATAAATTTTTGTAATTTTTTTTAATGTTAAAAACGTTAATAAACGTCATGTTTACGCATGGATTAAACATTGAAATAATTTTAAAACGCTTATTAAAAAAGTTGGTGTCGACCGTGGGACTTAGAAAAATTTCGGGAAGTCCGATTCGCCTGCTGGAATTACCGCACGGGCTGGACACCTCGCTCCGACGAATCGGTTTTTTCCATTTTTTCCGAAAAATAAATTTTTGTAATTTTTTTTAATGTCAAAAACGTTAATAAACGTCATGTTTACGCATGGATTAAACATTGAAATAATTTTAAAACGCTTATTAAAAAAGTTGTTGTCGACCGTGGGACTTAGAAAAATTTCGGGAAGTCCGATTCGCCTGCTGGAATTACCGCACGGGCTGGACACCTCGCTCCGACGAATCGGTTTTTTCCATTTTTTTTGAAAAATAAATTTTTGTAATTTTTTTTAATGTTAAAAACGTTAATAAACGTCATGTTTACGCATGGATTAAACATTGAAATAATTTTAAAACGCTTATTAAAAAAGTTGGTGTCGACCGTGGGACTTAGAAAAATTTCGGGAAGTCCGATTCGCCTGCTGGAATTACCGCACGGGCTGGACACCTCGCTCCGACGAATCGGTTTTTTCCATTTTTTTTGAAAAATAAATTTTTGTAATTTTTTTTAATGTTAAAAACGTTAATAAACGTCATGTTTACGCATGGATTAAACATTGAAATAATTTTAAAACGCTTATTAAAAAAGTTGGTGTCGACCGTGGGACTTAGAAAAATTTCGGGAAGTCCGATTCGCCTGCTGGAATTACCGCACGGGCTGGACACCTCGCTCCGACGAATCGGTTTTTTCCATTTTTTCCGAAAAATAAATTTTTGTAATTTTTTTTAATGTCAAAAACGTTAATAAACGTCATGTTTACGCATGGATTAAACATTGAAATAATTTTAAAACGCTTATTAAAAAAGTTGTTGTCGACCGTGGGACTTAGAAAAATTTCGGGAAGTCCGATTCGCCTGCTGGAATTACCGCACGGGCTGGACACCTCGCTCCGACGAATCGGTTTTTTCCATTTTTTTTGAAAAATAAATTTTTGTAATTTTTTTTAATGTTAAAAACGTTAATAAACGTCATGTTTACGCATGGATTAAACATTGAAATAATTTTAAAACGCTTATTAAAAAAGTTGGTGTCGACCGTGGGACTTAGAAAAATTTCGGGAAGTCCGATTCGCCTGCTGGAATTACCGCACGGGCTGGACACCTCGCTCCGACGAATCGGTTTTTTCCATTTTTTCCGAAAAATAAATTTTTGTAATTTTTTTTAATGTCAAAAACGTTAATAAACGTCATGTTTACGCATGGATTAAACATTGAAATAATTTTAAAACGCTTATTAAAAAAGTTGTTGTCGACCGTGGGACTTAGAAAAATTTCGGGAAGTCCGATTCGCCTGCTGGAATTACCGCACGGGCTGGACACCTCGCTCCGACGAATCGGTTTTTTCCATTTTTTTTGAAAAATAAATTTTTGTAATTTTTTTTAATGTTAAAAACGTTAATAAACGTCATGTTTACGCATGGATTAAACATTGAAATAATTTTAAAACGCTTATTAAAAAAGTTGGTGTCGACCGTGGGACTTAGAAAAATTTCGGGAAGTCCGATTCGCCTGCTGGAATTACCGCACGGGCTGGACACCTCGCTCCGACGAATCGGTTTTTTCCATTTTTTTTGAAAAATAAATTTTTGTAATTTTTTTTAATGTTAAAAACGTTAATAAACGTCATGTTTACGCATGGATTAAACATTGAAATAATTTTAAAACGCTTATTAAAAAAGTTGTTGTCGACCGTGGGACTTAGAAAAATTTCGGGAAGTCCGATTCGCCTGCTGGAATTACCGCACGGGCTGGACACCTCGCTCCGACGAATCGGTTTTTTCCATTTTTTTTGAAAAATAAATTTTTGTAATTTTTTTTAATGTTAAAAACGTTAATAAACGTCATGTTTACGCATGGATTAAACATTGAAATAATTTTAAAACGCTTATTAAAAAAGTTGGTGTCGACCGTGGGACTTAGAAAAATTTCGGGAAGTCCGATTCGCCTGCTGGAATTACCGCACGGGCTGGACACCTCGCTCCGACGAATCGGTTTTTTCCATTTTTTCCGAAAAATAAATTTTTGTAATTTTTTTTAATGTTAAAAACGTTAATAAACGTCATGTTTACGCATGGATTAAACATTGAAATAATTTTAAAACGCTTATTAAAAAAGTTGGTGTCGACCGTGGGACTTAGAAAAATTTCGGGAAGTCCGATTCGCCTGCTGGAATTACCGCACGGGCTGGACACCTCGCTCCGACGAATCGGTTTTTTCCATTTTTTTTGAAAAATAAATTTTTGTAATTTTTTTTAATGTTAAAAACGTTAATAAACGTCATGTTTACGCATGGATTAAACATTGAAATAATTTTAAAACGCTTATTAAAAAAGTTGGTGTCGACCGTGGGACTTAGAAAAATTTCGGGAAGTCCGATTCGCCTGCTGGAATTACCGCACGGGCTGGACACCTCGCTCCGACGAATCGGTTTTTTCCATTTTTTCCGAAAAATAAATTTTTGTAATTTTTTTTAATGTCAAAAACGTTAATAAACGTCATGTTTACGCATGGATTAAACATTGAAATAATTTTAAAACGCTTATTAAAAAAGTTGTTGTCGACCGTGGGACTTAGAAAAATTTCGGGAAGTCCGATTCGCCTGCTGGAATTACCGCACGGGCTGGACACCTCGCTCCGACGAATCGGTTTTTTCCATTTTTTTTGAAAAATAAATTTTTGTAATTTTTTTTAATGTTAAAAACGTTAATAAACGTCATGTTTACGCATGGATTAAACATTGAAATAATTTTAAAACGCTTATTAAAAAAGTTGGTGTCGACCGTGGGACTTAGAAAAATTTCGGGAAGTCCGATTCGCCTGCTGGAATTACCGCACGGGCTGGACACCTCGCTCCGACGAATCGGTTTTTTCCATTTTTTTTGAAAAATAAATTTTTGTAATTTTTTTTAATGTTAAAAACGTTAATAAACGTCATGTTTACGCATGGATTAAACATTGAAATAATTTTAAAACGCTTATTAAAAAAGTTGTTGTCGACCGTGGGACTTAGAAAAATTTCGGGAAGTCCGATTCGCCTGCTGGAATTACCGCACGGGCTGGACACCTCGCTCCGACGAATCGGTTTTTTCCATTTTTTTTGAAAAATAAATTTTTGTAATTTTTTTTAATGTTAAAAACGTTAATAAACGTCATGTTTACGCATGGATTAAACATTGAAATAATTTTAAAACGCTTATTAAAAAAGTTGGTGTCGACCGTGGGACTTAGAAAAATTTCGGGAAGTCCGATTCGCCTGCTGGAATTACCGCACGGGCTGGACACCTCGCTCCGACGAATCGGTTTTTTCCATTTTTTTTGAAAAATAAATTTTTGTAATTTTTTTTAATGTTAAAAACGTTAATAAACGTCATGTTTACGCATGGATTAAACATTGAAATAATTTTAAAACGCTTATTAAAAAAGTTGGTGTCGACCGTGGGACTTAGAAAAATTTCGGGAAGTCCGATTCGCCTGCTGGAATTACCGCACGGGCTGGACACCTCGCTCCGACGAATCGGTTTTTTCCATTTTTTTTGAAAAATAAATTTTTGTAATTTTTTTTAATGTTAAAAACGTTAATAAACGTCATGTTTACGCATGGATTAAACATTGAAATAATTTTAAAACGCTTATTAAAAAAGTTGGTGTCGACCGTGGGACTTAGAAAAATTTCGGGAAGTCCGATTCGCCTGCTGGAATTACCGCACGGGCTGGACACCTCGCTCCGACGAATCGGTTTTTTCCATTTTTTTTGAAAAATAAATTTTTGTAATTTTTTTTAATGTTAAAAACGTTAATAAACGTCATGTTTACGCATGGATTAAACATTGAAATAATTTTAAAACGCTTATTAAAAAAGTTGGTGTCGACCGTGGGACTTAGAAAAATTTCGGGAAGTCCGATTCGCCTGCTGGAATTACCGCACGGGCTGGACACCTCGCTCCGACGAATCGGTTTTTTCCATTTTTTTTGAAAAATAAATTTTTGTAATTTTTTTTAATGTTAAAAACGTTAATAAACGTCATGTTTACGCATGGATTAAACATTGAAATAATTTTAAAACGCTTATTAAAAAAGTTGGTGTCGACCGTGGGACTTAGAAAAATTTCGGGAAGTCCGATTCGCCTGCTGGAATTACCGCACGGGCTGGACACCTCGCTCCGACGAATCGGTTTTTTCCATTTTTTCCGAAAAATAAATTTTTGTAATTTTTTTTAATGTTAAAAACGTTAATAAACGTCATGTTTACGCATGGATTAAACATTGAAATAATTTTAAAACGCTTATTAAAAAAGTTGGTGTCGACCGTGGGACTTAGAAAAATTTCGGGAAGTCCGATTCGCCTGCTGGAATTACCGCACGGGCTGGACACCTCGCTCCGACGAATCGGTTTTTTCCATTTTTTTTGAAAAATAAATTTTTGTAATTTTTTTTAATGTTAAAAACGTTAATAAACGTCATGTTTACGCATGGATTAAACATTGAAATAATTTTAAAACGCTTATTAAAAAAGTTGGTGTCGACCGTGGGACTTAGAAAAATTTCGGGAAGTCCGATTCGCCTGCTGGAATTACCGCACGGGCTGGACACCTCGCTCCGACGAATCGGTTTTTTCCATTTTTTTTGAAAAATAAATTTTTGTAATTTTTTTTAATGTTAAAAACGTTAATAAACGTCATGTTTACGCATGGATTAAACATTGAAATAATTTTAAAACGCTTATTAAAAAAGTTGGTGTCGACCGTGGGACTTAGAAAAATTTCGGGAAGTCCGATTCGCCTGCTGGAATTACCGCACGGGCTGGACACCTCGCTCCGACGAATCGGTTTTTTCCATTTTTTTTGAAAAATAAATTTTTGTAATTTTTTTTAATGTTAAAAACGTTAATAAACGTCATGTTTACGCATGGATTAAACATTGAAATAATTTTAAAACGCTTATTAAAAAAGTTGGTGTCGACCGTGGGACTTAGAAAAATTTCGGGAAGTCCGATTCGCCTGCTGGAATTACCGCACGGGCTGGACACCTCGCTCCGACGAATCGGTTTTTTCCATTTTTTCCGAAAAATAAATTTTTGTAATTTTTTTTAATGTTAAAAACGTTAATAAACGTCATGTTTACGCATGGATTAAACATTGAAATAATTTTAAAACGCTTATTAAAAAAGTTGGTGTCGACCGTGGGACTTAGAAAAATTTCGGGAAGTCCGATTCGCCTGCTGGAATTACCGCACGGGCTGGACACCTCGCTCCGACGAATCGGTTTTTTCCATTTTTTTTGAAAAATAAATTTTTGTAATTTTTTTTAATGTTAAAAACGTTAATAAACGTCATGTTTACGCATGGATTAAACATTGAAATAATTTTAAAACGCTTATTAAAAAAGTTGGTGTCGACCGTGGGACTTAGAAAAATTTCGGGAAGTCCGATTCGCCTGCTGGAATTACCGCACGGGCTGGACACCTCGCTCCGACGAATCGGTTTTTTCCATTTTTTCCGAAAAATAAATTTTTGTAATTTTTTTTAATGTCAAAAACGTTAATAAACGTCATGTTTACGCATGGATTAAACATTGAAATAATTTTAAAACGCTTATTAAAAAAGTTGTTGTCGACCGTGGGACTTAGAAAAATTTCGGGAAGTCCGATTCGCCTGCTGGAATTACCGCACGGGCTGGACACCTCGCTCCGACGAATCGGTTTTTTCCATTTTTTTTGAAAAATAAATTTTTGTAATTTTTTTTAATGTTAAAAACGTTAATAAACGTCATGTTTACGCATGGATTAAACATTGAAATAATTTTAAAACGCTTATTAAAAAAGTTGGTGTCGACCGTGGGACTTAGAAAAATTTCGGGAAGTCCGATTCGCCTGCTGGAATTACCGCACGGGCTGGACACCTCGCTCCGACGAATCGGTTTTTTCCATTTTTTCCGAAAAATAAATTTTTGTAATTTTTTTTAATGTCAAAAACGTTAATAAACGTCATGTTTACGCATGGATTAAACATTGAAATAATTTTAAAACGCTTATTAAAAAAGTTGTTGTCGACCGTGGGACTTAGAAAAATTTCGGGAAGTCCGATTCGCCTGCTGGAATTACCGCACGGGCTGGACACCTCGCTCCGACGAATCGGTTTTTTCCATTTTTTTTGAAAAATAAATTTTTGTAATTTTTTTTAATGTTAAAAACGTTAATAAACGTCATGTTTACGCATGGATTAAACATTGAAATAATTTTAAAACGCTTATTAAAAAAGTTGGTGTCGACCGTGGGACTTAGAAAAATTTCGGGAAGTCCGATTCGCCTGCTGGAATTACCGCACGGGCTGGACACCTCGCTCCGACGAATCGGTTTTTTCCATTTTTTTTGAAAAATAAATTTTTGTAATTTTTTTTAATGTTAAAAACGTTAATAAACGTCATGTTTACGCATGGATTAAACATTGAAATAATTTTAAAACGCTTATTAAAAAAGTTGGTGTCGACCGTGGGACTTAGAAAAATTTCGGGAAGTCCGATTCGCCTGCTGGAATTACCGCACGGGCTGGACACCTCGCTCCGACGAATCGGTTTTTTCCATTTTTTTTGAAAAATAAATTTTTGTAATTTTTTTTAATGTTAAAAACGTTAATAAACGTCATGTTTACGCATGGATTAAACATTGAAATAATTTTAAAACGCTTATTAAAAAAGTTTACTCTTGACCGTGGGGACTTAGAAAAATTCCGGCTTGCACGGATTCGACCACTCTGTTTTTCGGAGTTTCTGAGAAAAATAAATTTTTGTAATTTTTTTCATTATGATTTCTGAGTTCTCCCAGTAGTTTAATGTAAGGATTAAGCATTTAAAAATTTTTAAATCGAATATTAAAAAAGTTTACTCTTGCAATTTTTGGAAAAAAAAAATTCTAAAAAATTTTTCTTTCGGTGGAAACTAACGTTTAATATGTACAATAACGATTTATCGAATAAAAATCGTATGTTAATATATGTTCGAATCGACCATAGTTTCAGCGGCTAAGTACCAGCAGCCCGGCCGGTTGGTCTGTACGCGCGGCAGTTTACCACCATAAGCGCCCGTGCTGAGCGGCCGGCGCCGCGGTCGTCGCGGCCGCCCGTTTGGTTACTATAAGAGAGCACGTCGGTTCGAGCGGACCGGTCGGCGCAGCGGCGGGCGAGCGGCTATTCTACGATCTCGGTCGAGAAGCAGTCGTTCAGCTCCTCGAGGTCCATTCCTCGACTGTTCTGTACCGCGTTCCGTTGCGAATTTTTCTCTACACAGCATGACCACGGGTCGGTGTCTCAGACCGAATGGCCCTTATGTGGTAAGCCCAGAATGTTGGGTTGGATACAACGTATATTCGTTATACTTGTACGACTCTCACATCAACTCTCAGAAACCCAAAAGGGGTTTTCTATCCGAGCGAAAATATATTTTTCGTATACAAAAATTTAATGGCAAAGACCAAACGAAATACTACACACAAAAAGGGGCGACGAACAAAAATTGTTCGAATGAAATATAATATATACATATAAAATTGAGGTGTCCTAAGAGAGAAATACATAAACTAAGAGGTATATATTATAAGAAATATATATTATTTCTGGGCAAAGAAGAGAGAACGAAAAGAAGAGTATGATCTTTAACGCGAGGGCCTCGACATGGGTACGCCTAGCATGGTTCGCGCTTTCTCGATATGTCCAGCATGTTAACGTACGCGGTCTTCGGACTTCGTGCGTTATGTCCGTGCTTACACGATGGAGAGCGCTCGAGCATACGTGCTTACAAACCTGAAAGTCGATGTGACATCCGAGATTCTTTTTCTTCTAAAAAGATCTCGGAGAGATACACGGGAGAGTTTGAAATTTTTGGAGGTCCTCCTGATGTATATGCGCGGATATACCCATGTGGTAATTCGTGCGGAGTTGGTAATCTAATAGTGGAGCGAAATTTACCAACTCGAAAGAGAAGAGAGAAGAGAGTAGAGAGAGAGAGAGAGGAGAAAGAGAACTGTCTTAAAGACGAGAAAAAGTATCGTCGATCCGACTCTTAAGGGGAGAGAGTCGGCGACTAAGATATATATATACATACATATTTTTGCTTCGTATGATGAAAATTTACTCGAAGCTCCCTGGTTGATCCTGCCAGTAGTCATATGCTTGTCTCAAAGATTAAGCCATGCATGTCTCAGTACATGCCGTATTAAGGTGAAACCGCGAATGGCTCATTAAATCAGTTATGGTTCCTTAGATCGTACCCACATTTACTTGGATAACTGTGGTAATTCTAGAGCTAATACATGCAAAACAGAGTTCCGACCAGAGATGGTAGGAACGCTTTTATTAGATCAAAACCAATCGGTGGCGGGCGTTTACGTTCGTCCATCGTTTGCTTTGGTGACTCTGAATAACTTTGTGCTGATCGCATGGTCTTATAGCACCG
>NW_027475256.1:57500-62500 GCF_051020985.1 Nomia melanderi | reverse complement strand
ATACCCGTCGTAGCGTTTCTTCCGAGTCAACCCGCTCACGAAACTCTCTCTCGTCGTGGAATCCCCGCGTCGGAGGGTAAAACGCGATATATAATAGTATATGCCAGTGGTTCGCGCGCGTCGTCTCTGAGATACGCGGTCGACAGAGTTCCGAAAACACGTGATGTGCCACGATTTCCGTGCGTCTTACATCTTTCGACGATGGGACGATCCACGCGAAGAGAACGTTCGTGCTTGCGTGAGGTGCAACAGCGTCGATTCGCTTTTCTGTACGGGGAGAAATAGAACGTTGAGTTGACTTATCGGGTCTTCGTTGGAATTACCGTCGCTGGCATTGTAAACTCCAGATGACCTTGTGATTCCTTCGTCGGGCACTGGTAAAGGGTGGCGATGATTCGTTCTATAATAGTAATACCCGTCGTAGCGTTTCGACCGATGTCACCCGCCACGAATGTCTCTCTCGACGTGGAAACCCCGCGCCGAAGAGTAAACGCGAAGGCTTACCATACGAAAGAAAACGGTATTATACGCCTGTGGTATGTGCGTCTCGGCTCTGTGATACGCGATCGGCAGAGTTACAAAAAAACGTTGATGGGCCACGATTTCCGTGCGTCTTACATCTTTCGACGATGGGACGATCCACGCGAAGAGTAGTTACGTGCTCGCGCGAGGTGCGATAGCGTCGATTCGCTTTTCTGTACGGGGAGAAATAGAACGATGAGTTGACTTATCGGGTCTTCGTTGGAATTACCGTCGCTGGCATTGTAAACTCCAGATGACCTTGTGATTCCTTCGTCGGGCACTGGTAAAGGGTGGCGATGATTCGTTCTATAATAGAAATACCCGTCGTAGCGATTCGGCCGAGACACCCGCCACGAAACTCTCTCTCGTCGTGGAATCCCCATGTCGGAGAGTAAAACGCGAAGGCTAACTATATAAGAAACATATAGTATTATTTATGCCTGTGGTTCTCCGTTTGTCCTACTCTCAGATACGCGACTCGGAGAGTTACGAATAATCGTGATGGACCACGATTTCTGTACGTCTTACATCTTTCGACGATGGGACGATCCACGCGAAGAGATCATTCCTGCTTGCGTGAGGTGCGATAGCGCCGATTCGCTTTTCTGTACGGGGAGAAATAGAACGATGAGTTGACTTATCGGGTCTTCGTTGGAATTACCGTCGCTGGCATTGTAAACTCCAGATGACCTTGTGATTCCTTCGTCGGGCACTGGTAAAGGGTGGCGATGATTCGTTCTATAATAGAAATACCCGTCGTAGCGATTCGGCCGTGTCACCCGCCACGAAAATCTCTCTCGTCGTGGAATCCCCGCGTCGTAGAGTAAACGCGAAGGCTTGCTATAGAAGACTATAGTTTATACGCCTGTGGTTCACCGGTTGCCTGCTCTCCGGGGTACGCGATCGCGCAGGAGTTACGGAAGAACTTGATGGGCCACGATCTCCAAGCGGCTATATCTTTCGACGATGGGACGATTCACGCGAAGAGAACGTTCGTGCATGCGTGAGGTGCGATAGCGTTGATTCGCTTGTCTGTACGGGGAGAAATAGAACGATGAGTTGACTTATCGGGTCTTCGTTGGAATTACCGTCGCTGGCATTGTAAACTCCAGATGACCTTGTGATTCCTTCGTCGGGCACTGGTAAAGGGTGGCGATGATTCGTTCTATAATAGAAATACCCGTCGTAGCGTTTCGACCGATGTCACCCGCCACGAAATTCTCTCTCGTCGTGGAATCCCCGCGTCGGAGAGTAACCGCCGAAGGCTTGCTATAGAAGACTATAGTTTATACGCCTGTGGTTCACCGGTTGCCGGCTCTCCGGGGCACGCGATCGCGCGAAGGTTACGGAGGGACGTGAAGCGCCCGAGCAATGAAACGTCCGCAGGAGGAAACGAGCAACCGCCGAACATTGTTTCGCGACGTTTCCATAATGTATTGTCGTTTCGCTCGCATCCCGCTTCTTTCCCCTAGTTTCCTCGACGCGTAGTTTCGCAGCCTTAGTGGACGAATCATTCTCGATTCGAGGAAAGATATGCAGTGGGGCGTGCAATGAGCCCGCCAGAGACCACGATCTCCAATGCGTCTTTACATCTTTCGACGATGGGATGATCCACGCGAAGAGAACGTTCGTGCTTGCGCGAGGTGCGTTAGCGTCGATTCGCTTTTCTGTACGGGGAGAAATAGAACGATGAGTTGACTTATCGGGTCTTCGTTGGAATTACCGTCGCTGGCATTGTAAACTCCAGATGACCTTGTGATTCCTTCGTCGGGCACTGGTAAAGGGTGGCGATGATTCGTTCTATAATAGAAATACCCGTCGTAGCGATTCGGCCGAGTCACCCGCCACGAAACTGTCTCTCTTTCGTCGTGGAAACCCCGCGTCGGAGAGTAAAACGCGCGAAGGCTGTGACTGTAACATATATATATACAGTATACAATGCCTGTGGTTTTTGCGCGTGTCGGCTCTTCGGTATACGCGATCGGCCAGAGTTACGGAGGGACGGTGAAGCGCACGAGAAATTGAAACGGCCGCACGATTGGAACCGAGCAACCGTCGAACATTGTTTCGCGACGTTTCCATAATGCGTTTTCGTTTCGCTCGCATACCGCTTCTTTTCCCCTAGTCTCTGAGACGCGTTTTCGAGCCGTTCTTCTACTATCGATTCTCGTAGAGAGAAGGGACCGGGTAGTCTGGAAGTGGAACCCGCATCTTGCGTGTACCGTACACGGAATTGAGAGGACCGGCCGTGAAGCTCGTTTTAAAGCCGTGCGTCTGACACCCAACTCTTGCGCGCCAATTTCGCGGCAAGAGATAATATGGGACGAATGACCGGCAAAGAGCCAGCTGTGAAGTCTGTTTTTTTAATCGAATCCGTGGACGTGTGTATGCCGTAGCGTCGCTCGTCGTGTTCGTTCATGGTCGTTCCGAGAGAAAGAACGAAAGCGGTAACGAAGGGACCGGCCGTGAAGCTCGTTTTAAAGCCGCGCGTCTGACACCCAACTCTTGCGCGCCAATTTCGCGGCAAGAGATAACATGGGACGAATGACCGGCAAAGAGCCAGCTGTGAAGTCTTTTTTCATTATTTGCTTTCAATCGATCGATCGGTACGATTCGTGCAACGTTTCGCGCGATGCGACGCGAAAACATGCGCGCAACAATAGATGCGTCTGATCGGAAGAACGCGAGGGTCGACTGCACGCGATGGATTCAGTATCGGGTAGGATACAAAATATATCCCCGTCGTTTCCACGCGTGCGAGTCTTCTGCGTCTTTCGCGGGTTTTTGAATGCACTATACGCCCGGAACGTCGAGAAATATATACATATTACTTGAACGTTTTTCGTCTCGAAAGGCTTCGGTGTCGTCTCCAAGGCGACGCCTGAATCTCCTTCGCGCGCTGGTCGGAGATTCAGGTATCAACTTTTATCTTCTCTTTGAAAGAAGAGAGATATTAGGTCGAACAAATGAGAATAAAATTATATATGTGAAATATAAAATTTATACGATTACCCTGAACGGTGGATCACTTGGCTCGTGGGTCGATGAAGAACGCAGCTAATTGCGCGTCAACGTGTGAACTGCAGGACACATGAACATCGACATTTCGAACGCACATTGCGGTCCACGGATACAATTCCTGGACCACGCCTGGCTGAGGGTCGTTTACGTACCATACACTGCTTGCGTAGCTCTGTCAAATCCCCGCCGTCGTTCACCTCTTCGGATCGAACGTTTTTTTACCGAAGGGCGCAAAGAACGTTTCTGAGTCGGGTTAAGAGAAGGATGCTACGTACGAGCGAACGATGGGTGTCTCGTCGGCGTTTGTCGCGGACACGCGAAAATTCTGTGAATTTCACGGACAGTGTACGTTCTAGTTGTTGCAAAACGATCGGAATCGTTTGTATGGACTCGCGTGAGTGTTCGCGGCGTCGTGCGTCGTTCAATTACGACCGCCCGCGGATACCGCTCCACTGCGATATGGATCTGAGCGACAACTTTTTCGGCTGTTCGTGAGATGAACGGTTTCGTGTGTTTAGAAAAATTTTTTTTCCCGCGCTCCCGACGTCACCTGAAATGATGCGTCAGAGGTGAAAGAAAATATTAAGAAGTCGAGAGAGAGAGAGACTACACACGTTTTATTCATATTTTGTATACCGTGCGTGAGACGGATGTGCACGACACGTCGTATGTCGGTATATTACCGACTGGCCCCAGGGAGATTGTTTTCTTCCTCTCTTACGAATGAGATGTACGTTTCGGAGGATCGTCGTTACCGAAACACACGGCAAAACGAGACTTCTCGCAGCAGAACCTTTATACACAATACACATCGACTCTTTTTACCCCGAGAGAGAGAGAAAAGGTGTATTTCTTTTTTTTATTTTTCGAATTCGACGCACGAACGCTTTGACGACTGGAGAAAAACACGGTGTGTGTTAAAATCGTGCGGGACGAGCATGCGTATTCGTAACGGGTCGAATAGTTCTTATTCCCCGTCGTCGCGTGTCCTCGCTGGACCACCACCGTGCGCTTCCGCCACGTTCAGTTGAATTTCGAAATATATATATATAAAAAGAATCACCATATACTCTCTTTCGGGAGGTGTATTTTTATCGGTTTCTGCTATAGAGAAGAGACGGAGATCGTGTTGTGAGGTGTAACGTTTCTGTATCCCCGTTTCGGAGGATCGTCGTTATCGGCGGAACACACGTCAAAACGAGACTTCTCGCAGAACCTTTATACACAATACACATCGACTCTTTTACCCCGAGAGAGAGAAAAGGTGTTTTTCTTTTTTTTTTATTTTTCGAATTCGACGCACGAACGCTTTGACGACTGGAGAAAAACACGGTGTGTGTTAAAATCGTGCGGGACGAGCATGCGTATTCGTAACGGGTCGAATAGTTCTTATTCCCCGTCGTCGCGTGTCCTCGCTGGACCACCACCGTGCGCTTCCGCCACGTTCAGTTGTATTT
>NW_027475256.1:52500-55000 GCF_051020985.1 Nomia melanderi | reverse complement strand
CGCAGAAGGGTCTGGGCGTGAGCCTGCCTGGAGCCGCCGTCGGTGCAGATCTTGGTGGTAGTAGCAAATACTCCAGCGAGGCCCTGGAGGACTGACGTGGAGAAGGGTTTCGTGTGAACAGCCGTTGCACACGAGTCAGTCGATCCTAAGCCCTAAGAGAAATCCTATGTAGATGAGGTGTTTTTTTATTTTATACACGATCAATACGAGAGAGAGAGACAAAAAGTACACACCCATCGGGCGAAAGGGAATCCGGTTTCTATTCCGGAACCCGGCAGCGGAACCGCATACCATTCGGGCCCTCGTAAGAGTGTTCGTCGGGGTAACCCAAAATGACCTGGAGACGCCGTCGGGAGATCCGGGGAGAGTTTTCTTTTCTGTATAAGCGTTCGAGTTCCCTGGAAACCTCTAGCAGGGAGATAGGGTTTGGAACGCGAAGAGCACCGCAGTTGCGGCGGTGTCCGGATCTTCCCCTCGGACCTTGAAAATCCAGGAGAGGGCCACGTGGAGGTGTCGCGCCGGTTCGTACCCATATCCGCAGCAGGTCTCCAAGGTAAAGAGCCTCTAGTCGATAGATTAATGTAGGTAAGGGAAGTCGGCAAATTGGATCCGTAACTTCGGAATAAGGATTGGCTCTGAGGAGCGGGGCGTGTCGGGCTTGGTCGGGAAGCGGGTCTGGCTGACGTGCCGGGCCTGGGCGAGGTGAACATGTACGGCAACGTGCAGGGATCCGAGCTCGGTCCCGAGCCTTGGCCTCCCGCGGATCTTCCTTGCTGCGAGGCTTTCGCGTAGCGTTCGTCCTCTTCGGCCGCCATTCAACGCTCAGCTCAGAACTGGCACGGACTAGGGGAATCCGACTGTCTAATTAAAACAAAGCATTGCGATGGCCCCCGCGGGTGTTGACGCAATGTGATTTCTGCCCAGTGCTCTGAATGTCAACGTGAAGAAATTCAAAAAAGCGCGGGTAAACGGCGGGAGTAACTATGACTCTCTTAAGGTAGCCAAATGCCTCGTCATCTAATTAGTGACGCGCATGAATGGATTAACGAGATTCCCTCTGTCCCTATCTACTGGGGTATACAGGTGCACAGCTTCATTCTGGCACAGCCAACCTCTCCTCCACGTGGTGTACCCTGGGAAACTTTCGAGTTTGCCAACGAGGCTCTGGCGCGACTCTCCTGCGAGCGTCCGGGCGGTATTTTATACCGTACGGACCGCGGAGTCGTCAAATACCGTAGCCGGTATGTCTAGCAACGACCCACTGGGGACATCCACCCAGTGGTACGCGAAGCATAACCGGTCGGGGGGCTTGCCTTAACCGGCCGGACCGCGAGGAGATAAACCTCTCTAATAAATCCGAAACCTTAAGTTATGGTGCGCGGCGAAGGGGTGCGGGCCGTCCTTGCGATGGTCCGTGGTTGGTGGGTGCACCAACCCTTAGCGGCCAACCTCGAGGCACCTGGCGAACCTCGTTGTATTCAGCCTTCCCTCCTGGAAAGGGCGTCACCCGGGAGGGTGACTTTATTTCGTCCCAACTCGTGGGAACAATTATGGGAAAATCTAAAACTAAACAAAACAAAACAAACAAGAAGTCGAGTGAGGAGGTCTTTAAGGGCCTGATTGAGAGAGAGGAGACCCTGGTATCTGAAGGGGAGGATACACCCCTCCCCGACACTATCAGGGAAGATCTGGATGGCTTCCTTGCGGTGCCAAGCCGGAAAAGGAGAATACAAAAGCCGGAAGGTTCCGAATCGGAATCCGGCGAAGAGGAGAAAAAGAGGCAGCCCAAAAGGCGAATAAAGGGAACATCGCCATATGAGCAGCTCACAACGTGTGCTGCCATAGTATTGAACACATTGCCACACTATGGCATCAGACAAAACACTCTCGAAAGTGGAGATTTTGCTACCCTCCGTAATGCATTGGACGCTGCTTGGAAACAAATAGAATCCGATGCCACTTACGAGGATGTACAAGAGAGAGAAAAGGAGTTATCCTCCAAGCTTGAAAAAGCTGAAATGGAAATAAAAGATCTCAAGGAGCAGAGATCTGTAGCTTGTAAGAGGCTACATGAGAGGATTGAGGATGCCGAAGGGCGGGCTCAATCTCTCTTAGTAGAAAAAGAAACAGAAAGCGAGAAATTATATAAGAAGCTTGAAGAAGCCGAAAGGCGGATTCAAGCTCTCTTAACAGAAAGAAAGACAGAGAGCGAGAAATTGCACAAGAAGCTTGAGGAAGCCGAAAGGCGGATTCAAGGCTTGGAAAAACAGAAGGCATGTGCATGTGCCGAACCAAAGCCAAAGGCTTTGGAAAAGAAATCGTCCACGGCGGAAAGTACGCCAAAGAAGAAGGACATGGTCAAGTCCTACGCGACTGTGACCATGTCCAAGAAGGAACTAATAGAGAACGGGCCGACACGCAACGTCGTGACGGTCTACTTAAAAGACAACAACTCCGATTGGGAGCAGACAAGAAAGGCTATGGCGCGAGGCTTTAGACC
>NW_027475256.1:42500-47500 GCF_051020985.1 Nomia melanderi | reverse complement strand
GACCGATACATTTTTTCCATTTTCAGTGAAAAAAAAATTTTTGTCAATTTTCTCAACGTTAAAAACGTTAATAAACTGCGTTTTTATGCGTGGATTAAACATTAAAAAAATTTTGAAATATGTGATGAAAAAGTTTACTCTTGACCGTCGGGACTTAGAAAAATTTCGAGTACCCCGGATCGCCTGCTGGAATTACCGCACGGCCTGGATAGCCCGCATCGACCGATACATTTTTTCCATTTTCAGTGAAAAAAAAATTTTTGTCAATTTTCTCAACGTTAAAAACTGCGATAAACTGCGTTTTTATGCGTAGATTAAACATTGAAAAAATTTTGAAATATGCGATGAAAAAGTTTACTCTTGACCGTCGGGACTTAGAAAAATTTCGAGTACCCCGGATCGCCTGCTGGCATTACCGCACGGGCTGGACACCTCGCTCCGACGAATCGGTTTTTTCCATTTTTTTTGAAAAATAAATTTTTGTAATTTTTTTTAATGTCAAAAACGTTAATAAACGTCATGTTTACGCATGGATTAAACATTGAAATAATTTTAAAACACTTATTAAAAAAGTTGGTGTCGACCGTGGGACTTAGAAAAATTTCGGGAAGTCCGATTCGCCTGCTGGAATTACCGCACGGGCAGGACACCTCGCTCCGACGAATCGGTTTTTTCCATTTTTTTTGAAAAATAAATTTTTGTAATTTTTTTTAACGTTGAAAACGTTAATAAACATCATGTTTACGCATGGATTAAACATTGAAATAATTTTAAAACGCTTATTAAAAAAGTTGGTGTCGACCGTGGGACTTAGAAAAATTTCGGGAAGTCCGATTCGCCTGCTGGAATTACCGCACGGGCAGGACACCTCGCTCCGACGAATCGGTTTTTTCCATTTTTTCCGAAAAATAAATTTTTGTAATTTTTTTTAATGTTAAAAACGTTAATAAACTTCATGTTTACGCATGGATTAAACATTGAAATAATTTTAAAACGCTTATTAAAAAAGTTGGTGTCGACCGTGGGACTTAGAAAAATTTCGGGAAGTCCGATTCGCCTGCTGGAATTACCGCACGGGCTGGACACCTCGCTCCGCCGAATCGGTTTTTTCCTTTTTTTCCGAAAAATAAATTTTTGTAATTTTTTTTAATGTTAAAAACGTTAATAAACTTCATGTTTACGCATGGATTAAACATTGAAATAATTTTAAAACGCTTATTAAAAAAGTTGGTGTCGACCGTGGGACTTAGAAAAATTTCGGGAAGTCCGATTCGCCTGCTGGAATTACCGCACGGGCAGGACACCTCGCTCCGACGAATCGGTTTTTTCCATTTTTTCCGAAAAATAAATTTTTGTAATTTTTTTTAATGTTAAAAACGTTAATAAACTTCATGTTTACGCATGGATTAAACATTGAAATAATTTTAAAACGCTTATTAAAAAAGTTGGTGTCGACCGTGGGACTTAGAAAAATTTCGGGAAGTCCGATTCGCCTGCTGGAATTACCGCACGGGCAGGACACCTCGCTCCGACGAATCGGTTTTTTCCATTTTTTTTGAAAAATAAATTTTTGTAATTTTTTTTAACGTTGAAAACGTTAATAAACATCATGTTTACGCATGGATTAAACATTGAAATAATTTTAAAACGCTTATTAAAAAAGTTGGTGTCGACCGTGGGACTTAGAAAAATTTCGGGAAGTCCGATTCGCCTGCTGGAATTACCGCACGGGCTGGACACCTCGCTCCGACGAATCGGTTTTTTCCATTTTTTTTGAAAAATAAATTTTTGTAATTTTTTTTAATGTCAAAAACGTTAATAAACGTCATGTTTACGCATGGATTAAACATTGAAATAATTTTAAAACACTTATTAAAAAAGTTGGTGTCGACCGTGGGACTTAGAAAAATTTCGGGAAGTCCGATTCGCCTGCTGGAATTACCGCACGGGCTGGACACCTCGCTCCGCCGAATCGGTATTTTCCATTTTTCTTGAAAAATAAATTTTTGTAATTTTTTTTAACGTTGAAAACGTTAATAAACATCATGTTTACGCATGGATTAAACATTGAAATAATTTTAAAACGCTTATTAAAAAAGTTGGTGTCGACCGTGGGACTTAGAAAAATTTCGGGAAGTCCGATTCGCCTGCTGGAATTACCGCACGGGCTGGACACCTCGCTCCGCCGAATCGGTATTTTCCATTTTTCTTGAAAAATAAATTTTTGTAATTTTTTTTAACGTTGAAAACGTTAATAAACATCATGTTTACGCATGGATTAAACATTGAAATAATTTTAAAACGCTTATTAAAAAAGTTGGTGTCGACCGTGGGACTTAGAAAAATTTCGGGAAGTCCGATTCGCCTGCTGGAATTACCGCACGGGCAGGACACCTCGCTCCGACGAATCGGTTTTTTCCATTTTTTCCGAAAAATAAATTTTTGTAATTTTTTTTAATGTTAAAAACGTTAATAAACTTCATGTTTACGCATGGATTAAACATTGAAATAATTTTAAAACACTTATTAAAAAAGTTGGTGTCGACCGTGGGACTTAGAAAAATTTCGGGAAGTCCGATTCGCCTGCTGGAATTACCGCACGGGCAGGACACCTCGCTCCGACGAATCGGTTTTTTCCATTTTTTTTGAAAAATAAATTTTTGTAATTTTTTTTAACGTTGAAAACGTTAATAAACATCATGTTTACGCATGGATTAAACATTGAAATAATTTTAAAACGCTTATTAAAAAAGTTGGTGTCGACCGTGGGACTTAGAAAAATTTCGGGAAGTCCGATTCGCCTGCTGGAATTACCGCACGGGCTGGACACCTCGCTCCGCCGAATCGGTTTTTTCCTTTTTTTCCGAAAAATAAATTTTTGTAATTTTTTTTAATGTTAAAAACGTTAATAAACTTCATGTTTACGCATGGATTAAACATTGAAATAATTTTAAAACGCTTATTAAAAAAGTTGGTGTCGACCGTGGGACTTAGAAAAATTTCGGGAAGTCCGATTCGCCTGCTGGAATTACCGCACGGGCAGGACACCTCGCTCCGACGAATCGGTTTTTTCCATTTTTTCCGAAAAATAAATTTTTGTAATTTTTTTTAATGTTAAAAACGTTAATAAACTTCATGTTTACGCATGGATTAAACATTGAAATAATTTTAAAACGCTTATTAAAAAAGTTGGTGTCGACCGTGGGACTTAGAAAAATTTCGGGAAGTCCGATTCGCCTGCTGGAATTACCGCACGGGCAGGACACCTCGCTCCGACGAATCGGTTTTTTCCATTTTTTTTGAAAAATAAATTTTTGTAATTTTTTTTAACGTTGAAAACGTTAATAAACATCATGTTTACGCATGGATTAAACATTGAAATAATTTTAAAACGCTTATTAAAAAAGTTGGTGTCGACCGTGGGACTTAGAAAAATTTCGGGAAGTCCGATTCGCCTGCTGGAATTACCGCACGGGCTGGACACCTCGCTCCGCCGAATCGGTTTTTTCCTTTTTTTCCGAAAAATAAATTTTTGTAATTTTTTTTAATGTTAAAAACGTTAATAAACTTCATGTTTACGCATGGATTAAACATTGAAATAATTTTAAAACGCTTATTAAAAAAGTTGGTGTCGACCGTGGGACTTAGAAAAATTTCGGGAAGTCCGATTCGCCTGCTGGAATTACCGCACGGGCAGGACACCTCGCTCCGACGAATCGGTTTTTTCCATTTTTTCCGAAAAATAAATTTTTGTAATTTTTTTTAATGTTAAAAACGTTAATAAACTTCATGTTTACGCATGGATTAAACATTGAAATAATTTTAAAACGCTTATTAAAAAAGTTGGTGTCGACCGTGGGACTTAGAAAAATTTCGGGAAGTCCGATTCGCCTGCTGGAATTACCGCACGGGCAGGACACCTCGCTCCGACGAATCGGTTTTTTCCATTTTTTTTGAAAAATAAATTTTTGTAATTTTTTTTAACGTTGAAAACGTTAATAAACATCATGTTTACGCATGGATTAAACATTGAAATAATTTTAAAACGCTTATTAAAAAAGTTGGTGTCGACCGTGGGACTTAGAAAAATTTCGGGAAGTCCGATTCGCCTGCTGGAATTACCGCACGGGCTGGACACCTCGCTCCGCCGAATCGGTTTTTTCCTTTTTTTCCGAAAAATAAATTTTTGTAATTTTTTTTAATGTTAAAAACGTTAATAAACTTCATGTTTACGCATGGATTAAACATTGAAATAATTTTAAAACGCTTATTAAAAAAGTTGGTGTCGACCGTGGGACTTAGAAAAATTTCGGGAAGTCCGATTCGCCTGCTGGAATTACCGCACGGGCAGGACACCTCGCTCCGACGAATCGGTTTTTTCCATTTTTTCCGAAAAATAAATTTTTGTAATTTTTTTTAATGTTAAAAACGTTAATAAACTTCATGTTTACGCATGGATTAAACATTGAAATAATTTTAAAACGCTTATTAAAAAAGTTGGTGTCGACCGTGGGACTTAGAAAAATTTCGGGAAGTCCGATTCGCCTGCTGGAATTACCGCACGGGCTGGACACCTCGCTCCGCCGAATCGGTTTTTTCCTTTTTTTCCGAAAAATAAATTTTTGTAATTTTTTTTAATGTTAAAAACGTTAATAAACTTCATGTTTACGCATGGATTAAACATTGAAATAATTTTAAAACGCTTATTAAAAAAGTTGGTGTCGACCGTGGGACTTAGAAAAATTTCGGGAAGTCCGATTCGCCTGCTGGAATTACCGCACGGGCAGGACACCTCGCTCCGACGAATCGGTTTTTTCCATTTTTTCCGAAAAATAAATTTTTGTAATTTTTTTTAATGTTAAAAACGTTAATAAACTTCATGTTTACGCATGGATTAAACATTGAAATAATTTTAAAACGCTTATTAAAAAAGTTGGTGTCGACCGTGGGACTTAGAAAAATTTCGGGAAGTCCGATTCGCCTGCTGGAATTACCGCACG
>NW_027475256.1:30000-37500 GCF_051020985.1 Nomia melanderi | reverse complement strand
GGTAAAGGGTGGCGATGATTCGTTCTATAATAGAAATACCCGTCGTAGCGTTTCGGCCTAGTCACCCGCCACGAAACACTCTCTCGTCGTGGAATCCCCGCGTCGGAGAATAAAACGCCGAAGGCTTACTTATGAAACTTACGTCTCTCGACGATGGGACGATCCACGCGAAGAGTTGTTACGTGCACGCGTATGGTGCGATTGCGTCGATTCGCTTTTCTGTACGGGGAGCAATAGAACGTTGAGTTGACTTATCGGGTCTTCGTTGGAATTACCGTCGCTGGCATTGTAAACTCCAGATGACCTTGTGATTCCTTCGTCGGGCACTGGTAAAGGGTGGCGATGATGCGTTCTATAATAGAAATACCCGTCGTAGCGTTTCTTCCGAGTCAACCCGCTCACGAAACACTCTCTCGTCGTGGAATCCCCGCGTCGGAGAGTAAAACGCGAATTCATAGTATGGAAACTTACGTCTCTCGACGATGGGACGATCCACGCGAAGAGTTGTTACGTGCACGCGTATGGTGCGATTGCGTCGATTCGCTTTTCTGTACGGGGAGTAATAGAACGTTGAGTTGACTTATCGGGTCTTCGTTGGAATTACCGTCGCTGGCATTGTAAACTCCAGATGACCTTGTGATTCCTTCGTCGGGCACTGGTAAAGGGTGGCGATGATGCGTTCTATAATAGAAATACCCGTCGTAGCGTTTCTTCCGAGTCAACCCGCTCACGAAACTCTCTCTCGTCGTGGAATCCCCGCGTCGGAGAGTAAAACGCGAATTCATACTATGAAAACTTACGTCTCTCGACGATGGGACGATCCACGCGAAGAGTTGTTTACGTGCACGCGTATGGTGCGATTGCGTCGATTCGCTTTTCTGTACGGGGAGAAATAGAACGTTGAGTTGACTTATCGGGTCTTCGTTGGAATTACCGTCGCTGGCATTGTAAACTCCAGATGACCTTGTGATTCCTTCGTCGGGCACTGGTAAAGGGTGGCGATGATGCGTTCTATAATAGAAATACCCGTCGTAGCGTTTCTTCCGAGTCAACCCGCTCACGAAACTCTCTCTCGTCGTGGAATCCCCGCGTCGGAGAGTAAAACGCGAATTCATACTATGAAAACTTACGTCTCTCGACGATGGGACGATCCACGCGAAGAGTTGTTTACGTGTACGCGTATGGTGCGATTGCGTCGATTCGCTTTTCTGTACGGGGAGAAATAGAACGTTGAGTTGACTTATCGGGTCTTCGTTGGAATTACCGTCGCTGGCATTGTAAACTCCAGATGACCTTGTGATTCCTTCGTCGGGCACTGGTAAAGGGTGGCGATGATGCGTTCTATAATAGAAATACCCGTCGTAGCGTTTCTTCCGAGTCAACCCGCTCACGAAACTCTCTCTCTCGTCGTGGAATCCCCGCGTCGGAGAGTAAAACGCCGAAGGCTTACTATGAAACTTACGTCTCTCGACGATGGGACGATCCACGCGAAGAGTTGTTACGTGCACGCGTATGGTGCGATTGCGTCGATTCGCTTTTCTGTACGGGGAGTAATAGAACGTTGAGTTGACTTATCGGGTCTTCGTTGGAATTACCGTCGCTGGCATTGTAAACTCCAGATGACCTTGTGATTCCTTCGTCGGGCACTGGTAAAGGGTGGCGATGATGCGTTCTATAATAGAAATACCCGTCGTAGCGTTTCTTCCGAGTCAACCCGCTCACGAAACTCTCTCTCGTCGTGGAATCCCCGCGTCGGAGAGTAAAACGCGAATTCATACTATGAAAACTTACGTCTCTCGACGATGGGACGATCCACGCGAAGAGTTGTTTACGTGCACGCGTATGGTGCGATTGCGTCGATTCGCTTTTCTGTACGGGGAGAAATAGAACGTTGAGTTGACTTATCGGGTCTTCGTTGGAATTACCGTCGCTGGCATTGTAAACTCCAGATGACCTTGTGATTCCTTCGTCGGGCACTGGTAAAGGGTGGCGATGATGCGTTCTATAATAGAAATACCCGTCGTAGCGTTTCTTCCGAGTCAACCCGCTCACGAAACTCTCTCTCGTCGTGGAATCCCCGCGTCGGAGAGTAAAACGCGAATTCATACTATGAAAACTTACGTCTCTCGACGATGGGACGATCCACGCGAAGAGTTGTTTACGTGCACGCGTATGGTGCGATTGCGTCGATTCGCTTTTCTGTACGGGGAGAAATAGAACGTTGAGTTGACTTATCGGGTCTTCGTTGGAATTACCGTCGCTGGCATTGTAAACTCCAGATGACCTTGTGATTCCTTCGTCGGGCACTGGTAAAGGGTGGCGATGATGCGTTCTATAATAGAAATACCCGTCGTAGCGTTTCTTCCGAGTCAACCCGCTCACGAAACTCTCTCTCGTCGTGGAATCCCCGCGTCGGAGGGTAAAACGCGATATATAATAGTATATGCCAGTGGTTCGCGCGCGTCGTCTCTGAGATACGCGGTCGACAGAGTTCCGAAAACACGTGATGTGCCACGATTTCCGTGCGTCTTACATCTTTCGACGATGGGACGATCCACGCGAAGAGAACGTTCGTGCTTGCGTGAGGTGCAACAGCGTCGATTCGCTTTTCTGTACGGGGAGAAATAGAACGTTGAGTTGACTTATCGGGTCTTCGTTGGAATTACCGTCGCTGGCATTGTAAACTCCAGATGACCTTGTGATTCCTTCGTCGGGCACTGGTAAAGGGTGGCGATGATTCGTTCTATAATAGTAATACCCGTCGTAGCGTTTCGACCGATGTCACCCGCCACGAATGTCTCTCTCGACGTGGAAACCCCGCGCCGAAGAGTAAACGCGAAGGCTTACCATACGAAAGAAAACGGTATTATACGCCTGTGGTATGTGCGTCTCGGCTCTGTGATACGCGATCGGCAGAGTTACAAAAAAACGTTGATGGGCCACGATTTCCGTGCGTCTTACATCTTTCGACGATGGGACGATCCACGCGAAGAGTAGTTACGTGCTCGCGCGAGGTGCGATAGCGTCGATTCGCTTTTCTGTACGGGGAGAAATAGAACGATGAGTTGACTTATCGGGTCTTCGTTGGAATTACCGTCGCTGGCATTGTAAACTCCAGATGACCTTGTGATTCCTTCGTCGGGCACTGGTAAAGGGTGGCGATGATTCGTTCTATAATAGAAATACCCGTCGTAGCGATTCGGCCGAGACACCCGCCACGAAACTCTCTCTCGTCGTGGAATCCCCATGTCGGAGAGTAAAACGCGAAGGCTAACTATATAAGAAACATATAGTATTATTTATGCCTGTGGTTCTCCGTTTGTCCTACTCTCAGATACGCGACTCGGAGAGTTACGAATAATCGTGATGGACCACGATTTCTGTACGTCTTACATCTTTCGACGATGGGACGATCCACGCGAAGAGATCATTCCTGCTTGCGTGAGGTGCGATAGCGCCGATTCGCTTTTCTGTACGGGGAGAAATAGAACGATGAGTTGACTTATCGGGTCTTCGTTGGAATTACCGTCGCTGGCATTGTAAACTCCAGATGACCTTGTGATTCCTTCGTCGGGCACTGGTAAAGGGTGGCGTCGGGCACTGGTAAAGGGTGGCGATGATTCGTTCTATAATAGAAATACCCGTCGTAGCGATTCGGCCGTGTCACCCGCCACGAAAATCTCTCTCGTCGTGGAATCCCGCGTCGTAGAGTAAACGCGAAGGCTTGCTATAGAAGACTATAGTTTATACGCCTGTGGTTCACCGGTTGCCTGCTCTCCGGGGGTACGCGATCGCGCAGGAGTTACGGAAGAACTTGATGGGCCACGATCTCCAAGCGGCTATATCTTTCGACGATGGGACGATTCACGCGAAGAGAACGTTCGTGCATGCGTGAGGTGCGATAGCGTTGATTCGCTTGTCTGTACGGGGAGAAATAGAACGATGAGTTGACTTATCGGGTCTTCGTTGGAATTACCGTCGCTGGCATTGTAAACTCCAGATGACCTTGTGATTCCTTCGTCGGGCACTGGTAAAGGGTGGCGATGATTCGTTCTATAATAGAAATACCCGTCGTAGCGTTTCGACCGATGTCACCCGCCACGAAATTCTCTCTCGTCGTGAATCCCCGCGTCGGAGAGTAACCGCCGAAGGCTTGCTATAGAAGACTATAGTTTATACGCCTGTGGTTCACCGGTTGCCGGCTCTCCGGGGCACGCGATCGCGCGAAGGTTACGGAGGGACGTGAAGCGCCCGAGCAATGAAACGTCCGCAGGAGGAAACGAGCAACCGCCGAACATTGTTTCGCGACGTTTCCATAATGTATTGTCGTTTCGCTCGCATCCCGCTTCTTTCCCCTAGTTTCCTCGACGCGTAGTTTCGCAGCCTTAGTGGACGAATCATTCTCGATTCGAGGAAAGATATGCAGTGGGGCGTGCAATGAGCCCGCCAGAGACCACGATCTCCAATGCGTCTTTACATCTTTCGACGATGGGATGATCCACGCGAAGAGAACGTTCGTGCTTGCGCGAGGTGCGTTAGCGTCGATTCGCTTTTCTGTACGGGAGAAATAGAACGATGAGTTGACTTATCGGGTCTTCGTTGGAATTACCGTCGCTGGCATTGTAAACTTCAGATGACCTTGTGATTCCTTCGTCGGGCACTGGTAAAGGGTGGCGATGATTCGTTCTATAATAGAAATACCCGTCGTAGCGATTCGGCCGAGTCAACCGCCACGAAACTGTCTCTCTTTCGTCGTGGAAACCCCGCGTCGGAGAGTAAAACGCGCGAAGGCTGTGACTGTAACATATATATATACAGTATACAATGCCTGTGGTTTTTGCGCGTGTCGGCTCTTCGGTATACGCGATCGGCCAGAGTTACGGAGGGACGGTGAAGCGCACGAGAAATTGAAACGGCCGCACGATTGGAACCGAGCAACCGTCGAACATTGTTTCGCGACGTTTCCATAATGCGTTTCGTTTCGCTCGCATACCGCTTCTTTTCCCCTAGTCTCTGAGACGCGTTTTCGAGCCGTTCTTCTACTATCGATTCTCGTAGAGAGAAGGGACCGGTAGTCTGGAAGTGGAACCCGCATCTTGCGTGTACCGTACACGGAATTGAGAGGACCGGCCGTGAAGCTCGTTTTAAAGCCGTGCGTCTGACACCCAACTCTTGCGCGCCAATTTCGCGGCAAGAGATAATATGGGACGAATGACCGGCAAAGAGCCAGCTGTGAAGTCTGTTTTTTTAAATCGAATCCGTGGACGTGTGTATGCCGTAGCGTCGCTCGTCGTGTTCGTTCATGGTCGTTCCGAGAGAAGAACGAAAGCGGTAACGAAGGGACCGGCCGTGAAGCTCGTTTTAAAGCCGCGCGTCTGACACCCAACTCTTGCGCGCCAATTTCGCGGCAAGAGATAACATGGGACGAATGACCGGCAAAGAGCCAGCTGTGAAGTCTTTTTTCATTATTTGCTTTCAATCGATCGATCGGTACGATTCGTGCAACGTTTCGCGCGATGCGACGCGAAAACATGCGCGCAACAATAGATGCGTCTGATCGGAAGAACGCGAGGGTCGACTGCACGCGATGGATTCAGTATCGGGTAGGATACAAAATATATCCCCGTCGTTTCCACGCGTGCGAGTCTTCTGCGTCTTTCGCGGGTTTTTGAATGCACTATACGCCCGGAACGTCGAGAAATATATACATATTACTTGAACGTTTTTCGTCTCGAAAGGCTTCGGTGTCGTCTCCAAGGCGACGCCTGAATCTCCTTCGCGCGCTGGTCGGAGATTCAGGTATCAACTTTTATCTTCTCTTTGAAAGAAGAGAGATATTAGGTCGAACAAATGAGAATAAAATTATATATGTGAAATATAAAATTTATACGATTACCCTGAACGGTGGATCACTTGGCTCGTGGGTCGATGAAGAACGCAGCTAATTGCGCGTCAACGTGTGAACTGCAGGACACATGAACATCGACATTTCGAACGCACATTGCGGTCCACGGATACAATTCCTGGACCACGCCTGGCTGAGGGTCGTTTACGTACCATACACTGCTTGCGTAGCTCTGTCAAATCCCCGCCGTCGTTCACCTCTTCGGATCGAACGTTTTTTTACCGAAGGGCGCAAAGAACGTTTCTGAGTCGGGTTAAGAGAAGGATGCTACGTACGAGCGAACGATGGGTGTCTCGTCGGCGTTTGTCGCGGACACGCGAAAATTCTGTGAATTTCACGGACAGTGTACGTTCTAGTTGTTGCAAAACGATCGGAATCGTTGTATGGACTCGCGTGAGTGTTCGCGGCGTCGTGCGTCGTTCAATTACGACCGCCCGCGGATACCGCTCCACTGCGATATGGATCTGAGCGACAACTTTTTCGGCTGTTCGTGAGATGAACGGTTTCGTGTGTTTAGAAAAATTTTTTTTCCCGCGCTCCCGACGTCACCTGAAATGATGCGTCAGAGGTGAAAGAAAATATTAAGAAGTCGAGAGAGAGAGAGACTACACACGTTTTATTCATATTTTGTATACCGTGCGTGAGACGGATGTGCACGACACGTCGTATGTCGGTATATTACCGACTGGCCCCAGGGAGATTGTTTTCTTCCTCTCTTACGAATGAGATGTACGTTTCGGAGGATCGTCGTTACCGAAACACACGGCAAACGAGACTTCTCGCAGCAGAACCTTTATACACAATACACATCGACTCTTTTTACCCCGAGAGAGAGAGAAAAGGTGTATTTCTTTTTTTTATTTTTTCGAATTCGACGCACGAACGCTTTGACGACTGGAGAAAACACGGTGTGTGTTAAAATCGTGCGGGACGAGCATGCGTATTCGTAACGGTCGAATAGTTCTTATTCCCCGTCGTCGCGTGTCCTCGCTGGACCACCACCGTGCGCTTCCCGCCACGTTCAGTTGAATTTCGAAATATATATATATAAAAAGAATCACCATATACTCTCTTTCGGGAGGTGTATTTTTATCGGTTTCTGCTATAGAGAGAGACGGAGATCGTGTTGTGAGGTGTAAACGTTTCTGTATCCCCGTTTCGGAGGATCGTCGTTATCGGCGGAACACACGTCAAAACGAGACTTCTCGCAGAACCTTTATACACAATACACATCGACTCTTTTACCCCGAGAGAGAGAAAAGGTGTTTTTCTTTTTTTTTTATTTTTCGAATTCGACGCACGAACGCTTTGACGACTGGAGAAAAACACGGTGTGTGTTAAAATCGTGCGGGACGAGCATGCGTATTCGTAACGGGTCGAATAGTTCTTATTCCCCGTCGTCGCGTGTCCTCGCTGGACCACCACCGTGCGCTTCCGCCACGTTCAGTTGTATTTCGAAATATATATATATATAAAAAGAATCACCATATACTCTCTTTCGGGAGGTGTATTTTTATCGGTTTCTGCTATAGAGAAGAGACGGACGATCGTGTGTGACACCACGTGGTAACGTTTCCGTATCCCGTAAAATACGT
>NW_027475256.1:17500-22500 GCF_051020985.1 Nomia melanderi | reverse complement strand
GACCGATACATTTTTTCCATTTTCAGTGAAAAAAAAATTTTTGTCAATTTTCTCAACGTTAAAAACTGCGATAAACTGCGTTTTTATGCGTAGATTAAACATTGAAAAAATTTTGAAATATGCGATGAAAAAGTTTACTCTTGACCGTCGGGACTTAGAAAAATTTCGAGTACCCCGGATCGCCTGCTGGCATTACCGCACGGGCTGGACACCTCGCTCCGACGAATCGGTTTTTTCCATTTTTTTTGAAAAATAAATTTTTGTAATTTTTTTTAATGTCAAAAACGTTAATAAACGTCATGTTTACGCATGGATTAAACATTGAAATAATTTTAAAACACTTATTAAAAAAGTTGGTGTCGACCGTGGGACTTAGAAAAATTTCGGGAAGTCCGATTCGCCTGCTGGAATTACCGCACGGGCAGGACACCTCGCTCCGACGAATCGGTTTTTTCCATTTTTTTTGAAAAATAAATTTTTGTAATTTTTTTTAACGTTGAAAACGTTAATAAACATCATGTTTACGCATGGATTAAACATTGAAATAATTTTAAAACGCTTATTAAAAAAGTTGGTGTCGACCGTGGGACTTAGAAAAATTTCGGGAAGTCCGATTCGCCTGCTGGAATTACCGCACGGGCAGGACACCTCGCTCCGACGAATCGGTTTTTTCCATTTTTTCCGAAAAATAAATTTTTGTAATTTTTTTTAATGTTAAAAACGTTAATAAACTTCATGTTTACGCATGGATTAAACATTGAAATAATTTTAAAACGCTTATTAAAAAAGTTGGTGTCGACCGTGGGACTTAGAAAAATTTCGGGAAGTCCGATTCGCCTGCTGGAATTACCGCACGGGCTGGACACCTCGCTCCGCCGAATCGGTTTTTTCCTTTTTTTCCGAAAAATAAATTTTTGTAATTTTTTTTAATGTTAAAAACGTTAATAAACTTCATGTTTACGCATGGATTAAACATTGAAATAATTTTAAAACGCTTATTAAAAAAGTTGGTGTCGACCGTGGGACTTAGAAAAATTTCGGGAAGTCCGATTCGCCTGCTGGAATTACCGCACGGGCAGGACACCTCGCTCCGACGAATCGGTTTTTTCCATTTTTTCCGAAAAATAAATTTTTGTAATTTTTTTTAATGTTAAAAACGTTAATAAACTTCATGTTTACGCATGGATTAAACATTGAAATAATTTTAAAACGCTTATTAAAAAAGTTGGTGTCGACCGTGGGACTTAGAAAAATTTCGGGAAGTCCGATTCGCCTGCTGGAATTACCGCACGGGCAGGACACCTCGCTCCGACGAATCGGTTTTTTCCATTTTTTTTGAAAAATAAATTTTTGTAATTTTTTTTAACGTTGAAAACGTTAATAAACATCATGTTTACGCATGGATTAAACATTGAAATAATTTTAAAACGCTTATTAAAAAAGTTGGTGTCGACCGTGGGACTTAGAAAAATTTCGGGAAGTCCGATTCGCCTGCTGGAATTACCGCACGGGCTGGACACCTCGCTCCGACGAATCGGTTTTTTCCATTTTTTTTGAAAAATAAATTTTTGTAATTTTTTTTAATGTCAAAAACGTTAATAAACGTCATGTTTACGCATGGATTAAACATTGAAATAATTTTAAAACACTTATTAAAAAAGTTGGTGTCGACCGTGGGACTTAGAAAAATTTCGGGAAGTCCGATTCGCCTGCTGGAATTACCGCACGGGCTGGACACCTCGCTCCGCCGAATCGGTATTTTCCATTTTTCTTGAAAAATAAATTTTTGTAATTTTTTTTAACGTTGAAAACGTTAATAAACATCATGTTTACGCATGGATTAAACATTGAAATAATTTTAAAACGCTTATTAAAAAAGTTGGTGTCGACCGTGGGACTTAGAAAAATTTCGGGAAGTCCGATTCGCCTGCTGGAATTACCGCACGGGCTGGACACCTCGCTCCGCCGAATCGGTATTTTCCATTTTTCTTGAAAAATAAATTTTTGTAATTTTTTTTAACGTTGAAAACGTTAATAAACATCATGTTTACGCATGGATTAAACATTGAAATAATTTTAAAACGCTTATTAAAAAAGTTGGTGTCGACCGTGGGACTTAGAAAAATTTCGGGAAGTCCGATTCGCCTGCTGGAATTACCGCACGGGCAGGACACCTCGCTCCGACGAATCGGTTTTTTCCATTTTTTCCGAAAAATAAATTTTTGTAATTTTTTTTAATGTTAAAAACGTTAATAAACTTCATGTTTACGCATGGATTAAACATTGAAATAATTTTAAAACACTTATTAAAAAAGTTGGTGTCGACCGTGGGACTTAGAAAAATTTCGGGAAGTCCGATTCGCCTGCTGGAATTACCGCACGGGCAGGACACCTCGCTCCGACGAATCGGTTTTTTCCATTTTTTTTGAAAAATAAATTTTTGTAATTTTTTTTAACGTTGAAAACGTTAATAAACATCATGTTTACGCATGGATTAAACATTGAAATAATTTTAAAACGCTTATTAAAAAAGTTGGTGTCGACCGTGGGACTTAGAAAAATTTCGGGAAGTCCGATTCGCCTGCTGGAATTACCGCACGGGCTGGACACCTCGCTCCGCCGAATCGGTTTTTTCCTTTTTTTCCGAAAAATAAATTTTTGTAATTTTTTTTAATGTTAAAAACGTTAATAAACTTCATGTTTACGCATGGATTAAACATTGAAATAATTTTAAAACGCTTATTAAAAAAGTTGGTGTCGACCGTGGGACTTAGAAAAATTTCGGGAAGTCCGATTCGCCTGCTGGAATTACCGCACGGGCAGGACACCTCGCTCCGACGAATCGGTTTTTTCCATTTTTTCCGAAAAATAAATTTTTGTAATTTTTTTTAATGTTAAAAACGTTAATAAACTTCATGTTTACGCATGGATTAAACATTGAAATAATTTTAAAACGCTTATTAAAAAAGTTGGTGTCGACCGTGGGACTTAGAAAAATTTCGGGAAGTCCGATTCGCCTGCTGGAATTACCGCACGGGCAGGACACCTCGCTCCGACGAATCGGTTTTTTCCATTTTTTTTGAAAAATAAATTTTTGTAATTTTTTTTAACGTTGAAAACGTTAATAAACATCATGTTTACGCATGGATTAAACATTGAAATAATTTTAAAACGCTTATTAAAAAAGTTGGTGTCGACCGTGGGACTTAGAAAAATTTCGGGAAGTCCGATTCGCCTGCTGGAATTACCGCACGGGCTGGACACCTCGCTCCGCCGAATCGGTTTTTTCCTTTTTTTCCGAAAAATAAATTTTTGTAATTTTTTTTAATGTTAAAAACGTTAATAAACTTCATGTTTACGCATGGATTAAACATTGAAATAATTTTAAAACGCTTATTAAAAAAGTTGGTGTCGACCGTGGGACTTAGAAAAATTTCGGGAAGTCCGATTCGCCTGCTGGAATTACCGCACGGGCAGGACACCTCGCTCCGACGAATCGGTTTTTTCCATTTTTTCCGAAAAATAAATTTTTGTAATTTTTTTTAATGTTAAAAACGTTAATAAACTTCATGTTTACGCATGGATTAAACATTGAAATAATTTTAAAACGCTTATTAAAAAAGTTGGTGTCGACCGTGGGACTTAGAAAAATTTCGGGAAGTCCGATTCGCCTGCTGGAATTACCGCACGGGCAGGACACCTCGCTCCGACGAATCGGTTTTTTCCATTTTTTTTGAAAAATAAATTTTTGTAATTTTTTTTAACGTTGAAAACGTTAATAAACATCATGTTTACGCATGGATTAAACATTGAAATAATTTTAAAACGCTTATTAAAAAAGTTGGTGTCGACCGTGGGACTTAGAAAAATTTCGGGAAGTCCGATTCGCCTGCTGGAATTACCGCACGGGCTGGACACCTCGCTCCGCCGAATCGGTTTTTTCCTTTTTTTCCGAAAAATAAATTTTTGTAATTTTTTTTAATGTTAAAAACGTTAATAAACTTCATGTTTACGCATGGATTAAACATTGAAATAATTTTAAAACGCTTATTAAAAAAGTTGGTGTCGACCGTGGGACTTAGAAAAATTTCGGGAAGTCCGATTCGCCTGCTGGAATTACCGCACGGGCAGGACACCTCGCTCCGACGAATCGGTTTTTTCCATTTTTTCCGAAAAATAAATTTTTGTAATTTTTTTTAATGTTAAAAACGTTAATAAACTTCATGTTTACGCATGGATTAAACATTGAAATAATTTTAAAACGCTTATTAAAAAAGTTGGTGTCGACCGTGGGACTTAGAAAAATTTCGGGAAGTCCGATTCGCCTGCTGGAATTACCGCACGGGCTGGACACCTCGCTCCGCCGAATCGGTTTTTTCCTTTTTTTCCGAAAAATAAATTTTTGTAATTTTTTTTAATGTTAAAAACGTTAATAAACTTCATGTTTACGCATGGATTAAACATTGAAATAATTTTAAAACGCTTATTAAAAAAGTTGGTGTCGACCGTGGGACTTAGAAAAATTTCGGGAAGTCCGATTCGCCTGCTGGAATTACCGCACGGGCAGGACACCTCGCTCCGACGAATCGGTTTTTTCCATTTTTTCCGAAAAATAAATTTTTGTAATTTTTTTTAATGTTAAAAACGTTAATAAACTTCATGTTTACGCATGGATTAAACATTGAAATAATTTTAAAACGCTTATTAAAAAAGTTGGTGTCGACCGTGGGACTTAGAAAAATTTCGGGAAGTCCGATTCGCCTGCTGGAATTACCGCACGGGCAGGACACCTCGCTCCGACGAATCGGTTTTTTCCATTTTTTTTGAAAAATAAATTTTTGTAATTTTTTTTAACGTTGAAAACGTTAATAAACATCATGTTTACGCATGGATTAAACATTGAAATAATTTTAAAACGCTTATTAAAAAAGTTGGTGTCGACCGTGGGACTTAGAAAAATTTCGGGAAGTCCGATTCGCCTGCTGGAATTACCGCACGGG
>NW_027475256.1:5000-12500 GCF_051020985.1 Nomia melanderi | reverse complement strand
TACGGGGAGCAATAGAACGTTGAGTTGACTTATCGGGTCTTCGTTGGAATTACCGTCGCTGGCATTGTAAACTCCAGATGACCTTGTGATTCCTTCGTCGGGCACTGGTAAAGGGTGGCGATGATGCGTTCTATAATAGAAATACCCGTCGTAGCGTTTCTTCCGAGTCAACCCGCTCACGAAACACTCTCTCGTCGTGGAATCCCCGCGTCGGAGAGTAAAACGCGAATTCATAGTATGGAAACTTACGTCTCTCGACGATGGGACGATCCACGCGAAGAGTTGTTACGTGCACGCGTATGGTGCGATTGCGTCGATTCGCTTTTCTGTACGGGGAGTAATAGAACGTTGAGTTGACTTATCGGGTCTTCGTTGGAATTACCGTCGCTGGCATTGTAAACTCCAGATGACCTTGTGATTCCTTCGTCGGGCACTGGTAAAGGGTGGCGATGATGCGTTCTATAATAGAAATACCCGTCGTAGCGTTTCTTCCGAGTCAACCCGCTCACGAAACTCTCTCTCGTCGTGGAATCCCCGCGTCGGAGAGTAAAACGCGAATTCATACTATGAAAACTTACGTCTCTCGACGATGGGACGATCCACGCGAAGAGTTGTTTACGTGCACGCGTATGGTGCGATTGCGTCGATTCGCTTTTCTGTACGGGGAGAAATAGAACGTTGAGTTGACTTATCGGGTCTTCGTTGGAATTACCGTCGCTGGCATTGTAAACTCCAGATGACCTTGTGATTCCTTCGTCGGGCACTGGTAAAGGGTGGCGATGATGCGTTCTATAATAGAAATACCCGTCGTAGCGTTTCTTCCGAGTCAACCCGCTCACGAAACTCTCTCTCGTCGTGGAATCCCCGCGTCGGAGAGTAAAACGCGAATTCATACTATGAAAACTTACGTCTCTCGACGATGGGACGATCCACGCGAAGAGTTGTTTACGTGTACGCGTATGGTGCGATTGCGTCGATTCGCTTTTCTGTACGGGGAGAAATAGAACGTTGAGTTGACTTATCGGGTCTTCGTTGGAATTACCGTCGCTGGCATTGTAAACTCCAGATGACCTTGTGATTCCTTCGTCGGGCACTGGTAAAGGGTGGCGATGATGCGTTCTATAATAGAAATACCCGTCGTAGCGTTTCTTCCGAGTCAACCCGCTCACGAAACTCTCTCTCTCGTCGTGGAATCCCCGCGTCGGAGAGTAAAACGCCGAAGGCTTACTATGAAACTTACGTCTCTCGACGATGGGACGATCCACGCGAAGAGTTGTTACGTGCACGCGTATGGTGCGATTGCGTCGATTCGCTTTTCTGTACGGGGAGTAATAGAACGTTGAGTTGACTTATCGGGTCTTCGTTGGAATTACCGTCGCTGGCATTGTAAACTCCAGATGACCTTGTGATTCCTTCGTCGGGCACTGGTAAAGGGTGGCGATGATGCGTTCTATAATAGAAATACCCGTCGTAGCGTTTCTTCCGAGTCAACCCGCTCACGAAACTCTCTCTCGTCGTGGAATCCCCGCGTCGGAGAGTAAAACGCGAATTCATACTATGAAAACTTACGTCTCTCGACGATGGGACGATCCACGCGAAGAGTTGTTTACGTGCACGCGTATGGTGCGATTGCGTCGATTCGCTTTTCTGTACGGGGAGAAATAGAACGTTGAGTTGACTTATCGGGTCTTCGTTGGAATTACCGTCGCTGGCATTGTAAACTCCAGATGACCTTGTGATTCCTTCGTCGGGCACTGGTAAAGGGTGGCGATGATGCGTTCTATAATAGAAATACCCGTCGTAGCGTTTCTTCCGAGTCAACCCGCTCACGAAACTCTCTCTCGTCGTGGAATCCCCGCGTCGGAGAGTAAAACGCGAATTCATACTATGAAAACTTACGTCTCTCGACGATGGGACGATCCACGCGAAGAGTTGTTTACGTGCACGCGTATGGTGCGATTGCGTCGATTCGCTTTTCTGTACGGGGAGAAATAGAACGTTGAGTTGACTTATCGGGTCTTCGTTGGAATTACCGTCGCTGGCATTGTAAACTCCAGATGACCTTGTGATTCCTTCGTCGGGCACTGGTAAAGGGTGGCGATGATGCGTTCTATAATAGAAATACCCGTCGTAGCGTTTCTTCCGAGTCAACCCGCTCACGAAACTCTCTCTCGTCGTGGAATCCCCGCGTCGGAGGGTAAAACGCGATATATAATAGTATATGCCAGTGGTTCGCGCGCGTCGTCTCTGAGATACGCGGTCGACAGAGTTCCGAAAACACGTGATGTGCCACGATTTCCGTGCGTCTTACATCTTTCGACGATGGGACGATCCACGCGAAGAGAACGTTCGTGCTTGCGTGAGGTGCAACAGCGTCGATTCGCTTTTCTGTACGGGGAGAAATAGAACGTTGAGTTGACTTATCGGGTCTTCGTTGGAATTACCGTCGCTGGCATTGTAAACTCCAGATGACCTTGTGATTCCTTCGTCGGGCACTGGTAAAGGGTGGCGATGATTCGTTCTATAATAGTAATACCCGTCGTAGCGTTTCGACCGATGTCACCCGCCACGAATGTCTCTCTCGACGTGGAAACCCCGCGCCGAAGAGTAAACGCGAAGGCTTACCATACGAAAGAAAACGGTATTATACGCCTGTGGTATGTGCGTCTCGGCTCTGTGATACGCGATCGGCAGAGTTACAAAAAAACGTTGATGGGCCACGATTTCCGTGCGTCTTACATCTTTCGACGATGGGACGATCCACGCGAAGAGTAGTTACGTGCTCGCGCGAGGTGCGATAGCGTCGATTCGCTTTTCTGTACGGGGAGAAATAGAACGATGAGTTGACTTATCGGGTCTTCGTTGGAATTACCGTCGCTGGCATTGTAAACTCCAGATGACCTTGTGATTCCTTCGTCGGGCACTGGTAAAGGGTGGCGATGATTCGTTCTATAATAGAAATACCCGTCGTAGCGATTCGGCCGAGACACCCGCCACGAAACTCTCTCTCGTCGTGGAATCCCCATGTCGGAGAGTAAAACGCGAAGGCTAACTATATAAGAAACATATAGTATTATTTATGCCTGTGGTTCTCCGTTTGTCCTACTCTCAGATACGCGACTCGGAGAGTTACGAATAATCGTGATGGACCACGATTTCTGTACGTCTTACATCTTTCGACGATGGGACGATCCACGCGAAGAGATCATTCCTGCTTGCGTGAGGTGCGATAGCGCCGATTCGCTTTTCTGTACGGGGAGAAATAGAACGATGAGTTGACTTATCGGGTCTTCGTTGGAATTACCGTCGCTGGCATTGTAAACTCCAGATGACCTTGTGATTCCTTCGTCGGGCACTGGTAAAGGGTGGCGATGATTCGTTCTATAATAGAAATACCCGTCGTAGCGATTCGGCCGTGTCACCCGCCACGAAAATCTCTCTCGTCGTGGAATCCCCGCGTCGTAGAGTAAACGCGAAGGCTTGCTATAGAAGACTATAGTTTATACGCCTGTGGTTCACCGGTTGCCTGCTCTCCGGGGTACGCGATCGCGCAGGAGTTACGGAAGAACTTGATGGGCCACGATCTCCAAGCGGCTATATCTTTCGACGATGGGACGATTCACGCGAAGAGAACGTTCGTGCATGCGTGAGGTGCGATAGCGTTGATTCGCTTGTCTGTACGGGGAGAAATAGAACGATGAGTTGACTTATCGGGTCTTCGTTGGAATTACCGTCGCTGGCATTGTAAACTCCAGATGACCTTGTGATTCCTTCGTCGGGCACTGGTAAAGGGTGGCGATGATTCGTTCTATAATAGAAATACCCGTCGTAGCGTTTCGACCGATGTCACCCGCCACGAAATTCTCTCTCGTCGTGGAATCCCCGCGTCGGAGAGTAAAACGCGAAGGCTAACTATATAAGAAACATATAGTATTATTTATGCCTGTGGTTCTCCGTTTGTCCTACTCTCAGATACGCGACTCGGAGAGTTACGAATAATCGTGATGGACCACGATTTCTGTACGTCTTACATCTTTCGACGATGGGACGATCCACGCGAAGAGATCATTCCTGCTTGCGTGAGGTGCGATAGCGCCGATTCGCTTTTCTGTACGGGGAGAAATAGAACGATGAGTTGACTTATCGGGTCTTCGTTGGAATTACCGTCGCTGGCATTGTAAACTCCAGATGACCTTGTGATTCCTTCGTCGGGCACTGGTAAAGGGTGGCGATGATTCGTTCTATAATAGAAATACCCGTCGTAGCGATTCGGCCGTGTCACCCGCCACGAAAATCTCTCTCGTCGTGGAATCCCCGCGTCGTAGAGTAAACGCGAAGGCTTGCTATAGAAGACTATAGTTTATACGCCTGTGGTTCACCGGTTGCCTGCTCTCCGGGGTACGCGATCGCGCAGGAGTTACGGAAGAACTTGATGGGCCACGATCTCCAAGCGGCTATATCTTTCGACGATGGGACGATTCACGCGAAGAGAACGTTCGTGCATGCGTGAGGTGCGATAGCGTTGATTCGCTTGTCTGTACGGGGAGAAATAGAACGATGAGTTGACTTATCGGGTCTTCGTTGGAATTACCGTCGCTGGCATTGTAAACTCCAGATGACCTTGTGATTCCTTCGTCGGGCACTGGTAAAGGGTGGCGATGATTCGTTCTATAATAGAAATACCCGTCGTAGCGTTTCGACCGATGTCACCCGCCACGAAATTCTCTCTCGTCGTGGAATCCCCGCGTCGGAGAGTAACCGCCGAAGGCTTGCTATAGAAGACTATAGTTTATACGCCTGTGGTTCACCGGTTGCCGGCTCTCCGGGGCACGCGATCGCGCGAAGGTTACGGAGGGACGTGAAGCGCCCGAGCAATGAAACGTCCGCAGGAGGAAACGAGCAACCGCCGAACATTGTTTCGCGACGTTTCCATAATGTATTGTCGTTTCGCTCGCATCCCGCTTCTTTCCCCTAGTTTCCTCGACGCGTAGTTTCGCAGCCTTAGTGGACGAATCATTCTCGATTCGAGGAAAGATATGCAGTGGGGCGTGCAATGAGCCCGCCAGAGACCACGATCTCCAATGCGTCTTTACATCTTTCGACGATGGGATGATCCACGCGAAGAGAACGTTCGTGCTTGCGCGAGGTGCGTTAGCGTCGATTCGCTTTTCTGTACGGGGAGAAATAGAACGATGAGTTGACTTATCGGGTCTTCGTTGGAATTACCGTCGCTGGCATTGTAAACTCCAGATGACCTTGTGATTCCTTCGTCGGGCACTGGTAAAGGGTGGCGATGATTCGTTCTATAATAGAAATACCCGTCGTAGCGATTCGGCCGAGTCACCCGCCACGAAACTGTCTCTCTTTCGTCGTGGAAACCCCGCGTCGGAGAGTAAAACGCGCGAAGGCTGTGACTGTAACATATATATATACAGTATACAATGCCTGTGGTTTTTGCGCGTGTCGGCTCTTCGGTATACGCGATCGGCCAGAGTTACGGAGGGACGGTGAAGCGCACGAGAAATTGAAACGGCCGCACGATTGGAACCGAGCAACCGTCGAACATTGTTTCGCGACGTTTCCATAATGCGTTTTCGTTTCGCTCGCATACCGCTTCTTTTCCCCTAGTCTCTGAGACGCGTTTTCGAGCCGTTCTTCTACTATCGATTCTCGTAGAGAGAAGGGACCGGGTAGTCTGGAAGTGGAACCCGCATCTTGCGTGTACCGTACACGGAATTGAGAGGACCGGCCGTGAAGCTCGTTTTAAAGCCGTGCGTCTGACACCCAACTCTTGCGCGCCAATTTCGCGGCAAGAGATAATATGGGACGAATGACCGGCAAAGAGCCAGCTGTGAAGTCTGTTTTTTTAATCGAATCCGTGGACGTGTGTATGCCGTAGCGTCGCTCGTCGTGTTCGTTCATGGTCGTTCCGAGAGAAAGAACGAAAGCGGTAACGAAGGGACCGGCCGTGAAGCTCGTTTTAAAGCCGCGCGTCTGACACCCAACTCTTGCGCGCCAATTTCGCGGCAAGAGATAACATGGGACGAATGACCGGCAAAGAGCCAGCTGTGAAGTCTTTTTTCATTATTTGCTTTCAATCGATCGATCGGTACGATTCGTGCAACGTTTCGCGCGATGCGACGCGAAAACATGCGCGCAACAATAGATGCGTCTGATCGGAAGAACGCGAGGGTCGACTGCACGCGATGGATTCAGTATCGGGTAGGATACAAAATATATCCCCGTCGTTTCCACGCGTGCGAGTCTTCTGCGTCTTTCGCGGGTTTTTGAATGCACTATACGCCCGGAACGTCGAGAAATATATACATATTACTTGAACGTTTTTCGTCTCGAAAGGCTTCGGTGTCGTCTCCAAGGCGACGCCTGAATCTCCTTCGCGCGCTGGTCGGAGATTCAGGTATCAACTTTTATCTTCTCTTTGAAAGAAGAGAGATATTAGGTCGAACAAATGAGAATAAAATTATATATGTGAAATATAAAATTTATACGATTACCCTGAACGGTGGATCACTTGGCTCGTGGGTCGATGAAGAACGCAGCTAATTGCGCGTCAACGTGTGAACTGCAGGACACATGAACATCGACATTTCGAACGCACATTGCGGTCCACGGATACAATTCCTGGACCACGCCTGGCTGAGGGTCGTTTACGTACCATACACTGCTTGCGTAGCTCTGTCAAATCCCCGCCGTCGTTCACCTCTTCGGATCGAACGTTTTTTTACCGAAGGGCGCAAAGAACGTTTCTGAGTCGGGTTAAGAGAAGGATGCTACGTACGAGCGAACGATGGGTGTCTCGTCGGCGTTTGTCGCGGACACGCGAAAATTCTGTGAATTTCACGGACAGTGTACGTTCTAGTTGTTGCAAAACGATCGGAATCGTTTGTATGGACTCGCGTGAGTGTTCGCGGCGTCGTGCGTCGTTCAATTACGACCGCCCGCGGATACCGCTCCACTGCGATATGGATCTGAGCGACAACTTTTTCGGCTGTTCGTGAGATGAACGGTTTCGTGTGTTTAGAAAAATTTTTTTTCCCGCGCTCACCGACGTCACCTGAAATGATGCGTCAGAGGTGAAAGAAAATATTAAGAAGTCGAGAGAGAGAGAGACTACACACGTTTTATTCATATTTTGTATACCGTGCGTGAGACGGATGTGCACGACACGTCGTATGTCGGTATATTACCGACTGGCCCCAGGGAGATTGTTTTCTTCCTCTCTTACGAATGAGATGTACGTTTCGGAGGATCGTCGTTACCGAAACACACGGCAAAACGAGACTTCTCGCAGCAGAACCTTTATACACAATACACATCGACTCTTTTTACCCCGAGAGAGAGAGAAAAGGTGTATTTCTTTTTTTTATTTTTCGAATTCGACGCACGAACGCTTTGACGACTGGAGAAAAACACGGTGTGTGTTAAAATCGTGCGGGACGAGCATGCGTATTCGTAACGGGTCGAATAGTTCTTATTCCC